>NC_134172.1:40651025-40901025 GCF_964188355.1 Buteo buteo
TTGTAGACAATTTGACAGCATGTATTAAAGGTTTATCATATGCTTTTCATATTCTTTTAGAGAATTATGATAAAGTACACTTATATTCAGTGAAGACAAGTTTTCCTTCCAGAAGAATTGCAACCTGACTGTTCTGTACCAGAACAACTATCCTTTGGCAGCAGATTATTGCTTCATTTTGGTATTTTAATGCCTACCCTGTACAGTTTGCCCAATCATTATCACAGAATGGTGTGGATAGCACTTTTACTGATAAACAAGAAAGCAGTACCTTTTATGAAATCAAATGTAATAGCATTAACATCTCCAACACGATTAGTTTAGGTTGAGCTATTTCTCCCACACAGTGCTATAAACCAGCTAGGTCTGTTGTAATACATGCACTGATAGAGGATGCTTATTTGATGAATTCCATTTTATTACTCATCCTCTATGAATCTTGCTTTCCTTCTTGCAGTCCTTTTTGTAAGAATCCCACTTCTCTTACTTGAAACAGCCATTTGCATAAACAAAAAGCTTCACTCTGATGCTACTACATGATTATCTGTTGTTCACATTTACACTCCCAGGGTTATTCACATTGCCTAATTTAGGCTGTTTTAAGACTTCTAAGTCAAATGAGACTTTACAGACTAAAATTAGAGGCTGAAGTTGCTTAGACAGTCAAGGAGAGAGGCAGGTGCCTTCATGGAGGAGATTCAGTACTCTTCAGTCTGATACCTGAGGCAGATCTGATGAAATGGTCAAGAGCTGAGAAATGACAGTATGCCGCTATTGGCTGCATTCGCTATCAAAGCATCCATACCAACATATTTTACTAGAACTGTGGATTTTGCACCTTATCTTTCAAAATCTATTTATAAAGTCAAACATGAAAACAGAATTATTCTGGAAGCTATAAATAGCCCTGACATTCCAAAGAAAGGTAGAGAGTAAAGCTGAAGCTCTGCTAGGCACTGCAATAAATTGGAAGTGATGATTCAAAACTCTCTAATGGCCATAAGAAAGCCTTAATGCAAACACACTGCTTTTATTATGTTCCAAAAGAAACAAACAAAAATTCTCAATGAAAGATTAACTCCAAAGAGTATAAACTATTTTAAACCCCAAATTCATTCTACTGTATTTCAAAATTCTTTTTTTTCTTTTTTTTTTTTTTTTTAAAGGAATGTTATGAACCACAGTATTGGAAAATGGGGTAATTTTGTTGCGTAAGCAGCCTTTCTTAAAGAACATTTCAATGACCCAGTTATGTCTCTGTTTTATTTTTGTAATATTTTTATATGAACTAGGATAAGACTGCAGTTAAATGCTGTTCTTCAATTTATTTTTCCATCTGCTTTTAGCTGCAGGATAGCATATTTTATCACATTTGATATACAGGGTCAAAGGAATAAAAAAATTAACCCTGTATTTTTGCATAAAATGTATAAATAAATTCTGATGGTGCAAGCTCAGCAAGTGGAATATTTTTACTAGTTCTATCTTGTGATAATGGTTTTGTAATCACTTATATTTCAGCTGCTAACAATTGAATGCAGTTTTCCATGTTATTAACACAGTTCTACAAATCACAGGGAAAAATCCAGTATCTGAGCAAAAGAGGATAAAAGGTCACATTTTCAGAAGGTAATCTTTTCACACATACAAGAGGCAATAGGCCAAGTCATTTAGCTTTTCCTAGCTAATCAAACTGCACAATTTCAGCATAGTGGTTCTTTTTAGATGTAGGTGGTGATAAAACGATCCTCGGCTTGGGAACACGTCCAAGATACATACACACTCCCAAACACCTCCCCCTACTCACCCCACCTCCAGTTGATTTGAACACAGACATATTTATCAATACTTTTTAAGGTAGCAACCATGCTGATGGGGACAATTATGAAACAAGAGAGAGGTCACAGGAAATCCAACTAGGAGTATGCGACCAAAGTTATGCTGGGAAAAAACAAACTAGTGTCAGCATCAAGCATCTGTTGCTGCTGGTGTGTGGACAAAGCGAGTGCCAGAACAAGAAGGCAGTTTTGTAGATCTACTGTTTGTCAAGTCGCCCACTGAAGCAAGCCTTGAAATCAGTGTGTGTACTGCGGCCATCTGTTTACTTTTCACTAGCAAAACTCTGACTCTTACCATTTCTTTGAAGCCTTGGTCAATGTCAAGAAACAGGTACAGTTCTGATGATTGTGCATGTTTTTTTTAACTTGGCAAGGGGACAAAAGGAAGGAAGAAGGAAAACAGAAGTACATAATTAGCTTAAAAAAAGGGGGGGGGGGGGGACATGGGACGGATGGACTACAGGAAAAGGATCTTCATTTATTCAGGTATATTATACCCCAAAGGGATTAGGCTATCAAGGTCCCAAGAAAGCAATCAGCGAAAACAGAAAGACTAGCCTGGCACAAAAAAAAAGTGATCTGGTTACTTCGCTTTGTAACAGAGAGCTTCTGAATTGACCTGGACTTAAGAAACTTGTCTCTGCCCTCTTCCTTCCAGTGACCAAAGAAGAGAGTATTTCAAATGATCTATGATAAAGTGCATTTTAAAGCTCAAATACTCTCAAATCACCAACAAATACCACACTGCTAAATTCAACTACTGATTAGTTTCACTGTGCAGAACCTACCCAGAGAAAGCCACAGTCCATTTACCAACGTTGTTGATGCAACATCTCACGAGCACATCTACTGAATGTGTAGAGATTTTAAGGCTTTTCTTTTTTTTTTAAGAACCAACATATACTTGCTTCAAACTGTACTATACAATCTTATTTTGTTATGTACCTTCTTAATTTTCTCCCTGTTTTATTTGTGTCATATATCTACTTCTATTTCCCATCCTTTTTCAGGAGACCCACAATTTTTGACAGATTTTTCTTTGAAAAACTTTCAGGCTTTCTCTTTCTCCCTTTTTATCTTTCAAAACTCAGAGATGTCCCTTATTTTCACTTTTTCTTTTCCTCTGTCCCAGGTATTAAAAAGGAATATTTAAATTAGAACCCCAGAACAGCACAGGTTAGATACTGTATGATCTATGTATTTGTGCGCATGGCTTACAGTGTGGGCTGCCCTGCACTAATTCCATTAAAACATCCTTAGACAGACATATGGCATACAGGACTAATCAATCTAGGTAAGATATGGTTGTGTGATAAAGGTCATGCTGTATCAGCAGTAGATATTACCAAAGATCTGGAAAACTGTTGCATACCAGGTAAATGTGTATGGTATGATTTCTCCAGAATTACAGAACTCTGAAAAATCTCCATTAGCTTTTACATTTAAATGCTTGCTAGGTGTGGTAGAGGTGCGTGTGTGTATACACACGTGTATTTTGAAAGCAGCAGTCAACAAATGGGTATGCTGGTTTTTTCAACCCTTTGAAACTTACTTGAAAATGAACCGCAGATTTTGTGCGGATGCTAATGTTTTTACAATTCAGTCAGGTCTTTCACTTCTGAAACAACTGCTCCAGACAGTACTCGGCAGATAAAAGAGTTGCTGCTCTTTAAAAGTCTTATGTACAACATTTAGAAAAAAAGAAAAAAGATGTAAGCTTACTGTCATGTGGGTAGTCTAAAAGGCTATAACTCTGGAGAAATACAAGAGGTACTATGTCTTCCTCTAAACAAAAAGAATGCACCTTTTGGAGTTGTTTAAGTTCAATATTTCCATAGAACACATAAAGAGTAATCACCAAAATTAGTGAAATGTTTCAAACTTCTTATTCCACAGAATAACCTGACGAAAGCAGACCACTCACTAATAAAGTGCAACTTAATAAATCATGTGAAATCTTATTTTGTTCAAACCCTTACTAACTCCTAGCACCATCTGTTACCATCAAAACTATATGACAAGATATGATATATAATTAATAGGTAAACAACAATCTAATTAAAATGGACAAATACTCCATGTTCCTGCCATTTGGGAGCTCTAATTACAGACTAAATTTTAAGCTTGAATTAAATATTTAAGCTGGAAAATTAACTTTCCTTCTCGAGCCTTGAATACATTAATACAGATATGTGAAGCGACTTCCTGATGGGAACTTAAACATGTAATTTAGTTTCATCAAAGCAGTTACTAATTGTTAAGCAGCAGTACCTTACCATATGTACACAATAGCTATTTAGAGCCAAAAAGGTGGTTTTAAAGTACCCCTCTGCAACCCTTTTCTGACATAAATATAAAATGTATATACAGCACAGCAGTTTACACTACACACTGAAAATAAATTACATAGAGACTTCAGCTTTCAATGGGTCTTAGCATGCATAAGTCTGAATAGATCTAGATAAACAAATGCATATTTTTGCTGCAGAAGAAACTAAAGAATGTCTAGAAAAGCTAAGCTATTTTTACATTCTACTTAGTTGTAGAATTTTGAACTTAAGAGTAAAAATATGCAATTTGCCTGAGCCATCTAGCAAAACAAAATGGTGAAAAAAACAGGTATTTCATCTAACTTAATAAGATGATTTAGATTTTCTTAAATACTAATGTCAAAGGGACAGAAATATGAATAAAGTGGAGAACAGCATTACACAAAACGTTGTTAAACAGGTTCTAAGTATGCAAGTGGCTAAAATTTATCTAAAATTAATGCAGCCCAGTAGATATTACTGTATTAGGAATCTAAAAAGTACATTAAGATAGGAATTTGGAATATTTGCATTCTGACCAGTACTTGGATGTTAGATGTTTAACAGTGCCCACTGCTCAACAACACACTTCTCTATTTCAGAAAAAAAAATATACTTTGCTCTTTTTGCAAACCACAATGCTTTCCAAATATTGCTGAGTCGAGCCACCTTGCAAAGCATTTCCCTCATCTTATGGATACAGAAAGTGAGGCACAAGGACGCTAGGTGACACCCACAACCATATGTCAAGGCTTTGACAGTGTAAAATACTCCACGTGTATTGAACACTATGCTTTTCTGTGTTCACGTGGAACTTTAAGGGAGGGCAAACAAAAATTTCAGTATGGTTTCCATGAAGAGTTGGCTCTTACAGGCTCGAGTCAGGGATATACGTGAAACAAGAATCCAGATTTCTTGAGGTTCAATATTCTCTTCTAATCCTATACTGTCCTTCCACACAACAGAATACATTTGACTTGCTTTAATTTAGATTTAAATACAGAAGAGCAGGACACAATGTTAAGAATAGTGCATTTTTCTTTTTAAGTATCCTTGAGATGGTATGTTACTTATACAGTGAGGAACAGAACATGAAGACATTTCATCCATCCATCTAACCTTAATAATTTTTATTTGCAGCATAAATACGGATGACAGATGAATTACTGGGCCATGACTTCATCAAGGCATTCTAGTGACATCAAAACCAAACCTCTAATAGTTTGTGATGTCACTACAAACCCTCAAGGGATTTCTCGTTCTATAACTCAGAAGAACATGGCAGCTTCTCAATTTACGTAGTTAATGGACTGGAGTCCCAGAATATGCTTTAGGACCTACTCTGCTTCTACCGCTCCCTCACTGCTGTCCTTTGTCCCATTTCTACAATACAGTTTTAATTCTACTCTTTGTACATGATAAAAGTAGAAGGGCAGTTTACAATAATCAAGCTGGTATTTTCAGTTACACAGACTCTGATACTGTTCTTTATACAGAGCTTTAGACTGTACTTGTACTATGTAAGCAAAATTTACATTTTAAATTTACTGAATCTTTTAAATATTATAAGCCACTTATTTTAACAATAGCCATGTCTCCACCATACTTTCATAATACAGTCTGTGAAGCTACTTAAAAATGATTAAATAATTCCTTAGCAGTTAAAAGGATTAAAATCCTCCCTCCTGGACAAAGCTGACTTGGAACTTAGGTACTATAAATATCTTTTAGAGCTGTACTTATATGAATTTCACCCATGTCCATCCATCCATCCATCCATCATTTTACCTTTGTTTTTTTCAGCAGTACTCCTGAGCTACTTAGCTCTGAGCAGGCCCATAGTTTATGTTCCAATCGATATTTTCCAAGTGATTAGAGTAGGTAGTCTGTATAGCACACACACGCTGTTGTGTCAGGTGCTGAAAACAAGCACGGACCCCTCCAGCCATACATGCTTAATTCATTCGACCAAGCTAACTGGACAGGAACACTGTACAATTCTGTCGTTTCAAAGTGGAAATGCTGAACAGTGCTGGTGAGAGCAGAAAAAACATGTTTTCTCCCAAGCCCAAGCAGGGAATGAAATGCATACACCAAGTGAAGAATCTTCTTGTGGTGGACACAAGATGTCACAAAGATACGCTTTGCTACCTTGCAGCCATTAAAATCTATCTTCTTTTCATTACAGTTGGTTAGGTTTTGAATCACCCCGATTACAGGGAAAGATGGCTGCTAGGCAAAACCAAGTACCAAGTTCTGGGGAGCACTATCATTCCCTCTGCAGTCCAAGACACAGTCGTATTCCTTCCAGGCCTATTTATAGACCATATTGTACTGTACATGTGCCATGGATCCTAATGTGAGGAAAATTATATAGATATTCAAAGCATGACATATTGATTCAACATATTGAACGGATTGTTTTTTCCTCTATTTATTTAAATGATTATAATAGTTTATAGTGAGCTTAGCCCTTGAGACAGATGGTTGTAAACTCAAAATTTAAGTTTTAAATAACTGTATTAAAATGAAGTAAATGATTTTATCCACCCTCCTCATTAGAAGGAGAATGAATTTATCTAAACACAGTCTTTAACCCTCTCCTGAGTTGTTTGTGACTATTTATCAAAGAAAGTGAACTTCCTAAATTGTTTCTGCTGATGAATTTGCAACTCATTTACTGGAATTTTAAAATGTGTCTCATTAAAATGTGTCTGATACACATAATATTTTTTTACATTGTGTTGGGCAAAAGTAAGCTTGGTTTTAGGGCAAAGGAGGGAATTCTACAATAATCCATTTTGAAAAGAGCCTTAAACTGTAAGTCTACAGTTTATATCTCATCTAATTCTTTCCAGGAGAAAACTTCTAAATTGCCAGGCACAAAAGCATAAAGTAAAAAACTCCATCCATAACTCATGCAAGTGAACAAAACAGTTTTCCCTTAAATACCACAGCTCTACAAGAGTTTTGCCTGTGAAAAATATTGAATATTTATCCTACAAGAGCTTTATCCCTTTCCATCTCCCAATTTTTTGCGCATCCTTTTTGTCCTTTCCCTCTTAGCCCTCCGTCATTGCACTTTATGCTGACTTCTGAGTTTCACTGCTAGACAATGTCAAAGGAGAACAGGTCATTTTGCAAGTCACTCGGTATTTAAATATGATAACTAAACTTCATGTCACTAACTCCATTTGCATCACTTAAAAAATATGCATTGATAAATGTGTTACCCATCCAACCCTGATGATCAGTCCGAGCCCTGCACAAACCAGTTAAGAGTTTCGTTGGGTACTTCTAAGAGATTCACAAAAGGTGGATCTACATCAGCAAGTGGTAAAGGCTCAACGTGGGCAGACAAGTAGAATGAAACAGTTAATGCTGAGGACCAACATTCCCGTAATACATCTTTTAGGGGTTTTAATTTGGACTGGTCATGTTCAGGACCAAAAGCCCACTAGCAGCTGTTGTAAAAGAAGTTCATTTATACACTGCTGGTGTGCATCTTCTGGTTTAGCTTAATCCAAAAGAAATCAATTTTCCCAATGCTGGAACTACTCTGCAGTATGAACACAAGTACAGTGGGGACGATCTGCTTCAAAGATACATTCCTGATCCAAACTAAAATGCTAACCTAGGATCACACCAGGAAAATCAAACCTGCTTTCAATTAAATTGGTTACTTAAGGGTGTACATAAGAGTCCACTAAACATTTTTGGGGAGCCTGCAAAGAGAAAGAAGGATCAACACTTGCTAAATTAGATCAACAGTTTCTCATGCTATAAAGCTGCTGGACAAAGACCAACATCTCACTTAAAATACCACTGGCCTCCCTTCATCTTTCCTTTCAGCAGGCAGCAGGGTGAGCACATGGCAGGTCCACGAGGAGAGGTTAATGACCATTCAGAAGGATGTCAGACCACGAAAGCGGTGAATGTTTTTTTAAACCTAGCTAGTGCCATTTACCAATCTGCAATTCCAGACTAAGTATTGCTCTAACATTTTCACAACCATTGCTAAGTGAGTGAGGAAGCTTATGTGCCTGTGGTTTAGGTTGGGGTTTTTTTTTAGTGAGCGAACACTAAAAAAACAAAACAAAAAACAAAAAAAAGAAACCCAAAAAACAATCAGGTTTAAGAAACCAGATTCAGTGAGTTATTTGATAGAGATGAGATCTTTTTGCTTTGGTACTTAAAGGCACTGATTAGGGACAACAACATACTTTAGAGTAATTCTGAAAACCCCGTCCTGTTAAACTAATACACCAAATCTGAAATATTGTAGCGAAATGACAGTTTCACTGCGTAAGATTAAAAAGACTACAAAAGAAGCAGCAGAAAACTTACAGAGAGCAACTATTAAAAAAATTAAGGTAGTGTGCTATCCTGTTACTTTTGAAGTTCTTCTATTTTTGTACAAGTCTTCTTAAGGACATCACACCACGTACTTTCAGGTTACTTTCTCAGGATTTTGCACAATTCCCAGTATGGGCCAAATACTTGGGCAAAAAAATATTTTCTGACAGGCTTTCAAAAGCAGCATCTCTACTGTGTGCATTTAGACCCATACCTGAGCGAAGAAGATGGAGACCTCCATTATAAGGCTTAACAAGTGCTTCTTAGCATTACTCTGCATTCTCCCATTATCTTTCTTTAGTACCAGTGAGGCATAATCTGAATTGCCAGAGAGATGTTATCAGTAATAACTGCTCACTTGGGATGGTCTCTTTTTACATCTGGTTTATCTCCCCTGACTTCAAGAACCCAATATGCAAGTTTTATGAATAAGAGTTACTTAATTCAGTATTTTTTGTAATTATTTAGGAGTTTCCTGAGATAGAATAAAGATTTTCTTTTAGATATACAGAGTCCCGAAAATTCAGAAATTAGTAGATTCCAACACTATGCAATAATCTTGAGTTCCACACTGGTTAGAGAATCTTGGTCAATAACACTACTGAATTAGGTTACATGTTTAATTAATTATTTAAAAGAAATAATATAATAGTACATAAAACTGTGAGCCATTGCCTATGAATAAATATGTTCTTTCAAACGGCTACTAAAAATTCCTCATAGTAATTATTATTAATAATAAACTATTTGGCTAAAGGAGTAATCACTGTCATGGATCACAAAATAAGAGACACAAAATGAAGCACAAAATATTCATGTAAGGAGACGAACTAGATATACAAAACTGGTATTGTACACGAATTGCTTTTGGGTGCAATTATCTTCCTCACATGTTAATATGATTTTAGCATCTTATTATATGTTTTATCCCATGGGGAATTTTAATTCAGAATCACAATTATCAGTAAACTTCCTTCAGAAAAACTACCAGTCTCCCTTCCTAGCCTGATTTCATACAGTCCTGCAAATAGCAACTGGTTTTATATATCCTGTGGTAAATCCAGTGACAGATACTGTGCAGGAACAGTTTAGAGCATACACGTTCCCTATAAGGACAAGCATTTCCTTTCTCTTGTTTACTACGCCACACAATTTATAACAACTTTCTATTATATGGTGTCACTCAGAACATACAGTACCCATTTCATATTGATTAAAAAGTGTTTGAAAACATTTTATCACATTTTAAAATACAGCCTGCATGTCTAGCTCCATTTTTGATATCCACAAATACAACAGATATTAAGCGTGGAAGGCATCATGAGTAGATCATAAAACAAATACTTTGACCAAAACCACAGGGCATTCTATGCCTTCAATCAAATCACAGCAATTAATATGAAATTCTAAATACAGAATATAATGCCACATAAATAGTACAACAGCCAAGTCCTGTCTAAGAAGCCATATGTTTTTTCCCATTGTTCAAAAAAAGGAGATGACTTCCCGTCACTTATGTTTCTGATTAGCAAGGTGATTTATGCCACAATCACTAAAAATGCCAGCAAGTGAATGAGAAAATGCATAGTGACTGCACCAGATGTGCACAATAAACAGGAATCCCATTGTAATCTCTGGTACTTAGTTTATATGAAGGTAATGTAAGAAACACTCTTGGATATGGCAAAGTCACTCTTTTTTTACATTTGACTATAAATGATATGAAATAAATTGTGTGTTTTATACTTTATGGCATGCATACATTGATAAATTAGGTACAGTTTTGTATCCCGACTTATCTACAAGACAAACCTGGCTAAGATCATGGGGATTAATTGCTTCAGAAGTGTGAAATGCAGCTTTTCCATTCTTTTCTGCACACTCAGTGAAGAAACAATGATTAATCACTGTTTAACTATTCTCTTGAGGATCTACAAGATTGCCAAAGCAGGACTTATCCTCATAAATCCAAAAAACACAGGTTTAGATTTGTTGCCAACAACTGAAAGAACATGAACTTAAAGCCATTCGTTATCAGATTAAAACAATGTCAAGGCTTTAGAACCCCCTACCAGTGCAAAATTCTTTTTGATCTGCACCTAACAATGGGAATTGGATTATCAAATCAGATTTGAGAAAAATATATGTGTTTGTATACGTGAACACATCCCCCGTTATCAGAAGTAAAACATCATGATAATAATAAAGCCACTTGCATTACTCCAACATAAGAGAAGCAGCATCTTTAAACAGGAATGTTTCCATTGATATTAATGCTTAGTAAATAACAAAAAACCAAACAACTCTGTTAAAATTCCATCCATTTCCATTTGTTTGCAACAAATCCCACTTAGGTATATAAGTAGTTTGCTTAAATGTGTGAGAATTTGTTTAACCATCTTTACTTTTTGATACAGGAATGTACTGGTAACAGTGCTTTACATTTGTCTAACAACTTAATAATCAATATTTAATAAAAGTCACTTTAATAAATAGCTCACTAGGTAAACGGATCACATGATCGTCTGAGAATTGCAAAAATTACCTTTTAAAAATGCCCTCCATTTAAAGAAGGTATTTATAAAAAAAGCAAAATTTTATCAGTGAAGTAACACACACTGCTGCACAGTCTCTGGCTGTATACAACAGTGTCAGAGGACCCTTTTCTAAAAAGGTCCATTTCAAAAATTTTAGTACCTTTTTCTGTGCCTTTAAAGGGACACAAGAGTAACTAATGTCAAACACTTTCTAAAGAGCGCCCCAGAAAGAAAGCAAAACACCTACATTTAAATGATGATAAAATGAGGAAAGAAATGAACTTTTTGTCCCTCAAACACGTCGTATCAGTAACACACAGACTGCCGAGGGAGAGAAGAAACCGCCTCGGAGCTCCAAGTCCCCGGGAGGCTGAGGGAAGCAGGTAGGAGCCTGTTGCCGACGGGTGGCGGTGGCCTGCAGCCGTCCCCACCGCCACGCCGCTCGCCAGGTCCCCACGGGACCCCACGGCCTCCTGCAGCCCCACCTGCTCCCGTTCCTCCGCTCCCCCATCACTTCAGGGTTTTCCCCCCCAAAACATTAATGCTGGTAAGGTCTCCTACTTGGCTGTAGGCAAAAGTGTAAGAATGAAAAAGTCGATCTCAAACATCTGTGCAACTTGACGCCCACTGTCCGCCTGCAGCATCGTGCCACAGGGGTCTCTGCAACGTCCAGGCAATCCTGCCCTGGGGACGGTGCCATCACCTAATGTTACTACACATCACCAACGCAGCAAGCTTAGCCACGGAAACTGGGGTACTAGAATTTTAACGTTGCACTGTAAGTCCCATTTGCTGCAGCAAATGCACAATATGTCAGGAATTAATTTCTTAATGTTATTTCTATAAATGTGACAGTGAGCCAGAGGTCACCGGGAAGGGACGATCCTTCTCTAGCTGAAGTTAGCTTCAATGCAAGGATAACAACAACAGAGGAAATCAAGTTTCATGCAAACACTGTAAGCACACACTCTGCCCCAGCTAAAGTACCGGCTAACTACATGAGAAATAAATGCTCATCTGGATTACCCTTTCACTTGCAGCATAATGTTGAATTTTCTGCCATTTCTCTTAGTTTCACAAACAGAAGACCTTGATTCAGTCCCAGATCAGTGACTGCGTTTACAAGCTTGTACCTCTCTCAGAAACAACTGAAAGCTACATTTGTAAACTCATCAAATTTAGTTTGGAGAGTTCAGGCTTCAGGCACTAAAGGAGATGCTTAACTGGCATTTCAGCTGCTTTTTCAGATCAGTTCCTAGGGAGGACCAGTGTCCTTAATCAAATCCCACAGTATGACTAATACTCACTCCTGTTTATAAAGCACTTCAAGATTTCCAACTACAAATACTAACGAGCCTATGTTTACTAGGATTTTCACATTTAAGCAGACCGGTATATACTTTTGCCTGTTCCAAGAAACATCTGACAAATATTATTCTACTGTTAGCCAGTATTATCTACTTTCTGAGGTAAGGCACACTGCTTGAAAGACAAAAACCGCGCAATGCATCCCTTGCCTAGAGCAAGAAAATAATTCACTGCTAACTTGGTCGTTAAACAGAAGTCCTTACAAACTCATATATACTGAGGTTAACTGCTCATAAAAGTGGTTTCAACTACAGATTTTAATCTTATTTACCTAGCTGGTATCAAAAACTATTATTTCACCTTCTCTCCAGATACGTAACTTCCTGTACCTAATTAGGAGGAGTGGTACATTACGATTATTGTGCTGTTTGTAATTTATGCATTATTAATTTTAGGTCTGCTTTAAAGATGTTCCGCCATGCACTGGAGTGTGAACACTGTAATATGTGTTATCCTCCATATTAACTATGCAACATGAGCGAGGGGGAAGAAATACCTAAAAATGAGGATACTCAAGAGTTATGGATCCTATTGCTACCAGAGTAATTTAAAAATATGGAGTAAGACTTTGCTTTGCAAATGACTAACATGCAGTAAAACAGCAGATCTTACACTGCTACATTTAATGTATACACTTTTTTTATTAGAGGCACAGTGTACTTCTGACAAATTTCTTATTGTAAATTATAAGCATGTATGGCAAATCACGTTACAGATTAAAGTCTTTGAAATGCAGTGCCTGACGTATCTGCCTATGTAACTCTTACTGTGTGTTGTTCATAGCAATAGAAACATTTTTAACTACCTTCAACCATCTTTTTCTTGCAAACTACTGTAGTAACTTTCCCTCCTGTTGGACTAGTCAGCAAAATATTTAAGGTTCAGAGAAACAAGGAATGTGTAACATTACAAAACTGGTTTTGGAAACACGTATTACTTGAAAAATTCCTCCAAATATTTTTGAAGCAATCAAGAAAAATAATGTATGCACTGAGGTTGAAAGATGCTCATCATCAGCTGCTACAATACCAAATGGTCACTTTAATCCCTACTTTAAGAGTACTCTTGGCAATGTTGCTCCTGTGAGACATTCAGATTGCAGTAACACCACAATTCTTTTTTTCCTACCATTTTCATTCAACTACGAGAAACTGTCCTGAGGAATGCAGACAATCTCCACTACTCCTCATTCCAGCAGGACTTCCAAAAGGCATTGTACCTGGGCATAGAGCCTTCACAGCTTCCAATATACCTGGTGAAAAAATGCTCTACAATGTCTCCCTAGTAATACTACTAACTACTGTGAAGGCAATAATACCACCCTGGGCTTTCCTGCATTTATTTCCCATAATTCAATGAACTTCTCAGTCTCTTCTTTCTCAGCCCCGTATATACATGGGCTAAGTCTCAGGAACTCTGGAAATGTCAGGATGAAACCATTCCTTATGACCGTTTTCCTCGGACATGAAGGAACTTTCCACAGTAACAACAATGTTCCTCTATATTCCCTTTCTGGATGACTCCCAGACTACAGAATCAGCTTCCATAGGAAATAAATTCAAACGACGAGTTTCATCGCTTTCCATGTCACTTATTTGCACCTTTTCTCCCTACCATACATAACTTGCATACAGACATACATGTATACGAAAGAGAAACCAAGATACTACCGCACAGATATGACTATTCCCCTGAAGAAAGATGAGAAATCAAAAACGTAAAAAAAGTTTAATGGAAGAATGTTTGGCAAAAAGCTTCTTTTAAGATACAGTACAGAAACAGAAGTTCACATATTAGGTCTTAAGCAGTACCTCTGACCATCCCCACATATCTTTGGGATTCAGACTTGCACTGAGACCTCTTATGCGAGGTTGTACAACACTCATCAGCTTTCACAGGGACCACTGCCGTGTCATACCACCCCTCGGGAATCACTCCTAGCTCTTGGCAACTAGTACTGAATGCTTCAGAGCATCTTTTCAGCAACACAGACTACAGTATCACCTTTTTCAACAGCAATCAAAAGCAGTATTTCTTGCCATTGAATACAATAGGTACTACAATCTAAAGCTGCTGAAAGATACCTCTGCTCACCCGCACATCTTGTCAACCAAAGCACAGTTTTCTATGACAAGATTTTTATATTTTTTTTTGTACACAGACAGAGATCTCTCAAAAGCCAATTGGAAATCATGAAACAAATTCACAACAAAAACTAAGTTATAGCCAAAAGCCTCACTGCCTTCTGTTTCAAACACAAGGAACATTCCTTCAATTCGGCATCATCTAGCATTGACAGATGGAAGCACATACCTACAAAAATCATACCCTTCCCAGAAAAGTGAATGAGAGAGAAGTGCCCCATATAAAAATGCTAGTCATATTAATAAACATCAATAAATAGGGATATATTATTAAAAACAGTCATACTAATAAATATTGCTGGGGTGGAAAGTACCTTGAGATTTACTAATGAGGGTAGGATGAAAATCTGTAGAAAAGAACTGTGTGAAATACAAATGCTTACTGTATTACAAAAAATACCATCTTTACTACTACAATTGCATTTGTGAAAATGAAGCATTCATATATATGTGCGTGTGTGTATACACATATACTTTTTTTTTTTTAAATCAGAGACATAACATTTATTTTTTCTGAAGTGTTTAAAGTGCTAGTGGTCATAATCTCATTTAATAATGAGAAAACTCTGAAATATACACCAATTGGGCAAAGCCAGTCTGGCTATCAGGATGTATCGATCTTTTTTGCGGGAAACACTGAAAGAAAGAAAAGTGAGAAGCACTGCAACATCTTTTAGCTGTTCGGCTATTCAAAGAGTCATAAATTGAATTAATGAAGTTTTCACAGAACACAAACTTCCATGTTTTGTTCATACCATAACCTACAATAAAAACATGATTATAGAAATGTTTGAAACCCAAAATATCTTAAGAGCATTATTTCTCACATCTTTTGACTCAGAAGGTTTTATCATTTCCATTTACAGGTCTTACATTTCATCCTTATCTTTATCCTTACCCTTTATCTTACAAAAGTTCTCTGATCCCACATTTCTATACAGAAAAGGAATGATGCAGAGGAAATTGAATGCTCAATTCTAACTATACCTGGACAGTAACTAAGTCAGACCAAAATCAACGGCACTGCTAGGGCCCACGGGGTTAATACAAGGTATTTAACTTATAAACAAAATGACATGTCATCATTTCGTTCAAACACTTTTCCAAGTCTTTTTTTTTTTTTTTTTTTTAAAATTATTTATTGATACCTAAACAGTAGCAGAGATCCTTGGAAATTCTGGTTCTGATTGTGTAAGGTTGTGGTTTTCAAAAGCAAAGCAGTTGCTCTCTCCACATCTCTTTCAGAATAGTCCTTCTTGAATTTGGAAGGAAGGTCACCAGACCAAATAACAGGGAATGCTACCTGAATGAACCATTGTTTTCTGGCAGGAAAGGAATTTCACTATAATCTATGGCCAAAGAAAATTTCAGTAGTCATATCTTCTACTGAAGCAAAATCATAGGGGTTCATAATACTTGTGGAAATGCACTGGAATTGCATAGATCCACCCTGAAACCAAAAGGCTGACTGAATGCATATGTATTGCTCCCTCCCACCATCACAAAATTAATGGATGGATACTGTCCTGAGCTGGAATTACAATTTTACCATTATTATTTTATTAAAGTCAGCAACAGTAAGAGCACCAAGGTACAATGACCAAAGGTTTACACCAGTTTCAGCTGACTATGGAGAAAAACTTGGACACCTCTACCAAATCCAGAACCCATGCTAGTGCACATCTGAGTTACTTCTCTAAAAAGACCAGGGCAGAAAGGGCATGGAGGGATTCTAACAGGTTTGGGCTCAGAGGTTAAGGTTGCTCTTATTTCACTAGAAAGTAACAGTAAAAGAAATATCTTCCAGGGGAGTGGAAACTTCTGTGTGTGCTGAAATATGGAAATGACTTCTCAAGGAGACAATAGGGAAATCAAAGACAGCCTGCTCACAACAATGTACAAAACTAGTAAAGAAAAGGCAACAACATCTCAGAGAAAAACGGTGGCTCAATCCAGGCTTAGAAGTCATCACTACTATGGGTTTGATATCTAAGTTTCCAAAGTAGTTTTTTCCTGAAAATTCAAGACACACAGCTGGAACAATTTTACTCCTTTTTATACAATTTCCTTTTCTCCCCATGCAATCTGACTCTTGCAATGTGAATGAATACATGTGCAGTGAAGGATTAACACATCACTGATTTTTTTCCCTGTTTAAATAATTCTGTGTAGGCAACACAATTTATTGGTATAAAGTAGGATTTATGGTAATATATTTCCTCTTCAAGACATAAATAAGATTTCTTAATAGTTCTCTGTAATTCATTTTCATATAGTACCACATTCTCATACATTTACTAGCATAATGCATCTGCTAGAATAGCAATTGCATACCCTGAACACTATTTTAAAAACTCTTCAATACTAACAATCTGCTAGAAATATTGTTATCCCTCTTCTTCCACAATTCATTGTCTACTTCTTGCAGCCTTTTATCTTCCTACTGTAGATGCTGGATTTCACAAAAATTAAAAAAAAACCAACCAACCCACAAAACAGAAACATACAAGGTTCCAAAGAATATGAAAGCTATCAAGCTAGAAAAGTAGAATGCTACACTGAAATAATTATCTGAAAATTTACAGAAGGCTACAGGTCTTTATTTTTCAAAATTCCCCTTACTGCATGTTGTATTGCTGTAATTTTCTGAGAAGTTAACTTTTCAGTCTCTGGTGGTGATAATTAGAATACGAACTGCACATATGTCTGTTTTTTCAACGTGGACAGAAGTTATGTAATTATTCAAATTATATCAGAATTTATATTCAGAAAATTGGTTGTCAGTCAAAAGTGTCGTCTTTATAAAATGACAAAACGACTGCACTAAGAGCAGATGAATTGTAGCATGAATATCCACTTAAAAAATTCTCTCCTCGGTTAACACGTTCTCAACATTTTAGTTGTCTTTGCTGGACTACCTTCTACTAGCAAGCCTTAGGAATTATTTTTTTCCACCACAGAGGAGCTAAGAGAACTAAAAGTGATCACAGTAAACAATGGGGTATGTCAGATAATAAAGGACTTAACTGCAACTACATTTTAAAATTTCAGCTGCGTAGTACAATATCAATATGCAGAAAAAATGTTTTCCATATTATTTCATGCCAGTTACCTGAAATACCCTCCGTGAGTCTTAAGATTTGACCTATTCTGTTGGCAGTGCCTTTTTCAGGAACTTTCGTTCAGGAGCTCAATGGGTATTATAACACAGGAGAGAAACACCCACAAGTGCAGGTGGAGTACAAAGGGCCTACCCAAGCTAGAAGTTATTTTTCTAGTGCTATCCATGTCGGAGTTGCATAAATGTTCCAAAATACAGAAACAGACATACACATACATATGCACGTATAAAAGTTATTGTCAGTGTATAAGTTACTACTATCCTGAGACTGAAATAATTTATGTAACATCTGTTTTCATATTTTTTCTAATTTTTTCTAATTAACATGCATATTTAACGCATAAATGCTCAGACCACCTATTTTTCTGCTGATTTTGTCCCTTTGCTAAGTCACGTGTTCCTGTGGGGTGCTCAGCATATATGAAGCATTAAATTTGGTTGGAGGAATAATGGGTGAATAGTAAACAAAATATTTCAAGACTATCCAAAAGAAGAAAGTATGCTAAGAAAATAATCTAAAAATTCTGCTACAATGGGTTATAATATAAAAATAAAGGGAATTCCCAAAGAAATACAGTCTTCTGTTCATGCATCAAAAGTGGAATGGGAGTGATCCCCCACCCGTGCCAAAGACATTAAGCCAGGAGTTTAGCCTCTAAACTTTCAGCTTGTATATAAAAGCAGAGAGTAAAACTCTGTGACAGTACAAATCAAATTTCAGTGATGTAAGATGCCACAGGTGTGGTTTTTTATTTCTCATTGCCAATGCTTAAAATACTCATTTGATGCTAGATGTTACAAAGCACTGAAAGTCAACTATATTAGAAACAGATCTAAAAATACAGTAAATGTTGCTATTACGTTGTGTTCTTCATCCAATAGCAAATTGCTAAAAGTTAAGTTAAAAATCTAAAATGTTGAGGAGAAAATAAAGCCAGGGGAGTGGAAAGAATTTATCCCTTTACATTTACAGAACTAGGGGGAAAATAGCATATGTTTATACAATTAAGTTCTTCCTTAGTAGGCCTTAGAACTGTAAGTATGTTTTAGTCCATCTTCCTCCTACCATCTTCTTGCTACAAATCTAAAACCAAGTGCAATAAAAGCACATGCCATCCTTTTCTGTATATATTCTACGTAAACACTGGTTTGCTTACATCATCTATGTTTATGTGAATTTAAAATCCATAATGCAATTCAAAACAGAAGAAGAGGTGGGGAGGGAAGGAGGAGACTCTTATAGTTCTCATACCTGTCAGATCTTCTGTTTTGCTATTCATGGCAGAAGTCTACTCATCCCTACAGAGAGCATGGCCTCCCTGTGCAAGCCTAAGCAGACCCACTTGTGTCCTCCTGGGTCTGAAAGACTCTCATGCCTAAAGTTCAGATATTCCTGAGCTCATCCCATTTTAGCCATTATGAAGAGAGTGACATATTCCTCATTTTCTAGCTCACCAGTAAGCAGAAAACATGATCAATGCCTATCACTGTTAGCTTTACCTAACTTCTCTCAGCACCTTCTCCCTACAGGTTTCATGAGATGCAAAGTTAGAAAGGCAATCACATTCCCCATACAGTCACAGTACACCATTGACTGGCAGGTGATCCAACAAAGAGCCCTGAAAAGTGGTGCATCTCCCACCTTTAACCAAACTGTTCTTTAACTGACGTGAATGGCGTGTCAGTTAAATGGAGGAAGCATTTATCTTTCTTCTCTTTAGACCCTTTGGAACCTCAGACACATACATATTTTAAAATAGTAACCTTCTCAATTGCTATGAAAGAGAACAATCTGTCTTTATGGTCCCCAAATCAGAAGTTGGACATGTTACATTTCTTTGGAACACTCCGAAAAAGTATTCAACCTCGAGTTGAAATAAGAATCCTCTCAGAGTATAATAAAAATTAGGAATATGTACTTTCCATTCGT
Organism: Buteo buteo; assembly: GCF_964188355.1. Taxonomy (NCBI): domain Eukaryota; kingdom Metazoa; phylum Chordata; class Aves; order Accipitriformes; family Accipitridae; genus Buteo; species Buteo buteo. The sequence goes on from NC_134172.1 coordinate 40,670,629, forward strand.
ACCTGTATAGCAATTTGCCACATTTTAATATCACAACTAAAACAAAGTGCACCTGATGAATATATAAATACTGCAATCTCATGATTACAGTTATTACAGTTGGGGTGGACTTCAGTGAAACTGAAACCTGGGTCTTTGCCAGTATTTACATGGAAGAGCTTAGCAGCATACATTCTGTGAGCAAAGTGGACACTTAATACAGCCAAAATCTCTGCAATACTCGTATTTCTTCAGCATTCTGTTGATATCCTCCAAACTGAAGCACTCTGAAGCTCTTTTGAGCTTTCTAAGGATCTTTCTTTACATTTGCATGTTTTTAACACAAAGAATGTTACCAGCTTGAATCCTTACAAATGTAGATTTCTAAGAAGTGTAAGCTGGGATTTATTGATGCATCAAACACAAACATTAATCCTCAAAATCTTGCCACAGTTAAAAAGCACCCCCTTGCTGCAAACTCCTCTTTTGGCTGGCTGGATTGCTTCTTTAGTAACAATGCTAAGGAGCCTGTGGATAGCTTCTTCACCAATCCCAAAGGCCTTGCCCTCCCTTTCCAATCCTGCCGCCCTCACTGTGGTGAAAGACTTGACCAGCAAGCTCCTCTTCCTCAGATGGAACAGGCAGGATACCACCCCCTTTGCTTGCCTGAGTTGGACACAAATTTGCAAGGCTTTATGAACTAGCACCTTGTACCATCACTGCAAATTCGACTGGTCTGTATTTGAACTGTAAGGTATAAAAAAATCAGTAAAGATTTTCTCAGAAGCCACACAAGTATCACTGTGTGACTGCAACTTTTTTTACATCATATGTCAATACTTTCACTATAAATTAAGGAGGCATCATTATGGTCAGCATCAATGAAACTATCAAAACAAAGTCTGAAGCACTGCAGTTTTTCCTCAGTTGCTAGAGAATAGACAGAAACTTCTGTTAAGCAGAATTGCTTCCCCTTGAGTGTAATATTTTTCAGGCAAAAAACAGGAGAGGAAGATGGCACTATATGACATGGCTTAAAGTTTAGTTAGAGGAATTTCTAACAGCTTCCATCTAAGCTATACTTGAGATTCTTTATTCAAAAAAAAGTGTCTTTAGCACTCATACTCTACATTTTATCAATAAATTCTGAACTAAAACTTCATTAGTTTTGGAAAGATCTGAGTTATTCTACTGTCACCATGAAAGCATCTTAACTCTTGCAGGTGAGCCAACACTCACAGTTCCCATTGTGCCCGTCATTAATACTAATCTGCATATTAAATAAAAAGGTATACTGAAGACAGCTTCCTAGAAACTTCACTGACTTTTCCCTATGCTGATTCTAGCAGCCCAGAGACAAAGGCTCACAAAAAATGAAAATGCAAGTGTTTCAAAATAATTTAGCATGTTGCTAATAAAAGAGCATGGGGTCAACTGGAAGTCCTTAAATATGTGGCTGCAGTATGACATCTCTTCTTGTACATAATTTTGTTTATAAGTACTTCTTCCCTTCATTGAGCTTTCTGCAGCACAGAACAACAATCTGACTACTACATCCCATAGGTAAAAGCACTGTGATATCCCTTGCGTAAACTAATGTAGCTACATTTCAGAAACACAATTTTCATCGACAGGGAATCAAGTCCAAACTAACAATTTATATCTTATTAAGAAATTTCTGACTATGAATTTGACTCAATTTTCTCTGTCAGTTACATTTATAACCCTCAGGTTAGAGATCTGAGGATAACCGCACATTAACAAAGGGGTGAAAAACCTTTGGTTTTGCTGGTGCTAGCATTGCCTGCAAGCTCAACAAACCACTGCATTCATTTACCTAGGAGAGAATGCCTTTGCAACCAGCTGGGAAACGTGGTCAAAACTGTCATAAAAGTTTTTTCTATGGAAATAAGGTTACATGCTCACAAATTGTATGACCAATCTACAAAGTATTTTGAGCATATGCACATGCAAAATATCTGTAAAGTTAAATTAAGTTTCCAAAGCGTATCAGTTGCATAAGTGTGTATCAAGATTCAAGAACATCAGGTTAAAAGGCACCAAGCTACCTTGATTATATCCAGTATACTAACAAAGAGCTATCGTCCCATCTCTTTACTACCTCTTCACGCAAAGATTGAAACTGTGCACCACAAAGCACCAATTACAGAAACAAGTATCACATCTTTCAAACTATGTATTGTGCTTCATCAAGACTTGACTCGACTTGACTTTTGGTCACTGTACAACTGGTATATATTAGGTTTGCAAATGGGTATGTGAAAGCTGTGTATTTAATAATGAATGCATGACTGCTTGGTCAGGGAATCAAAGAGATTCACCAGTGTAAGATATGAGAACCTCCTTTGATAAGCTTTGTATGTTTCCAGCTCTTACGGTGTCATTAGCATCTGTTTATCTTATCAGGTGTTTGAAGCAGTCTTAAATGTACAAATAAAAAGGAGTCCTGAACAAAATGTTTACCCTCTAACTACAGACTTTTGAAACCTCTGACAAAGATACTAAGATCAGTAGAGGAAAAATCACTTCACTCTCTTTAAAGACTGTCTTCATTCCTTTCTGCCTTCTTCCCTTGTTCACCTAAACTTCTTATGGACTTGCAAGGAAAAGTGCCAACATATTTGGCCTCCTGATTCTCAGGTAGCTAAAGGACTATTATACAACCTTGTACATTCTTTCCTAGGAGCACAGCTCTTCCTGCTGTGGACAGTAAGCTTGCTATAAGCATCACAATCTTTGTGGCGACTCCAAATCCTTCATCACAGCCAGGTCAGGTGGGAGATTTTTCTGCCTACCTCAGTAAATCAGAATTCCACTGGATATAAGACATGTAAAATTCACCTTCTCAGGTAACCAGTGGATGAAAACATACAATAGGAGACCTACTTCTTCAATAAATCAGAACAGAAACATAAAAAGGCCTTATCTGAGAAAGATGGGGAACAGGTCTGTAACTTTGAATGTTCAGCCCTTTCAGTTGTGAGGGATCAGAAGTAGAAGGATCATAAACTTGATGCTGGCAGCGAGGCTGAGGAGGAGACAACAGTTACATGGACTCTATGTGATGCCATATTCATATAGGAAAGGTGACCTGCACTGAGCACACTACTGTCAGGTAGCTGATGGATAACTACTTATTATTGTCAGAATTTTTTGTCTTCCCAACTTCCACTTTTCAAAATCAATTAATTGAAAATAATTAATTAATGCTTCTTAAGTTTGTTTTTTACCTGCTGTATTTTCTAAGCACATCAAGAAAGAAGTAACAAAACCTTTGAAAGTACATGGGAATGATCTCTTCCAGTGCCAGATTTTAAGTAAAAATGGATGAATATGGCCATCTCGATCACAATGCCAAGTAAAAATGGATGAATGTGGCCATCTTGATCACGCCATGCAGAAAAATACCACTGTTAGTTTGTTCATAACCTCTGAAGTGTGTATCAAAATATGGTCACACACTGCAAGAGAATACATGCATAGAAGTTACTGAAAAGCATGATGATACTAGCAGTTGGAAAGACAAACACAAACACGTTCTATCAAGTTGTGTGCATCACCATCTTCTTTAAGAGACACCGTCCAGAGCTTTGTTTACTATCATGCCTGTCTTTGACCTCCACAACATGATAGAATTACTTTTGTTCTTTTACTTTCTCCACAACTATCCTAATATGAGACTGTATTTCCATTTTCATGTTCCATCATGCCCTGATAAATACTCCACATTGTAAGAGGGTCACTAATTCAGCTCAGCCTCTTAGTAAGCAGGCTGAAGTATGTTTATATTGAGAGACTGCATTGGTAAGCTGCAGGTCCCCAAAAAGCATATACAAAGCTAGCATCTTTACAATGATTTACTGAAAGCAGCAGCTCGTTTTAATAAAACCATCCCAAAACATAAAATTGATTGAACCAACTGCTGTGCAGGGCATACACAACAGCTGATCAAAATCATTCAAGATTTTTATTCCTATAGAATATCTCCAGAGCTTGTAGAGTTTTTCCTACTTTATTACTTCAGTTCTGATATACAACTCACTTAGGCAAGCAGAAAAATTAAGGCTGACTGATATTTGTTCTGATATTTTTAACCAGAAATTTAGATAAAATAATCTCACACATAAAAATACCAAAAAAAATCCAAATATACTTGAAAATCACCAGCAGTTTTCATAACGTACAGACTATTATCTTCTCAATTATCACTCTACAAATGATATAACATGTCTTGACTAATTGTATCCCAGAGAAGCTCCAAAACACAACACACAGATTACTCTAAAGGGTACAACATTTCTTCAATTTCAAAAAGTTTTAATGGATAGATTTATAATAGCATTTTAATACAAAAAAAGACTATTGTGCTTTAAAAAGGCAGCAAAAGATGAAAACTTTTTCTAAACAGAAAAGATATCGTTAACTTTACCTTCCTTATACAAAATATCATTGATAAGAGTTTATCTGTTTTGTTGAGCTTAACAAAAAGTTCACCTGTTCAGAGTGTGCTACAGGAAGCTTTGCTTGCCTTTTATATAGTAAAGTATTTTTATGGTATTGTGTCACAATGAAGGACAAAGATAAGCCAACTGTTTAGATTCCTCTCCTTTATGTTGTGGCTTTGATCACTAACAATGCTGCGTGAACAGCCAACAGAAGGCTGACATTTCATAAAATATGCAGTGATAAAAACTAATACTGTAGCATCTGGGAGCGATATATAAAATGCAGAAATACACCTAATAACTGTGATCTTAAATTACAAGTTACTAAAAGCTAAATAAGCAGCATACCTAAAAGAAAGAGAAAGATTAAGACAGGATTTTTGTGCTTCTACTCCCCAAAACAAATTTTAAAAAATTAATCCAAGATATGCTATCTATTATTCTTAACAATTCTTCTGGTTCCCTTAGATCTTAAAAGCAGCCTTGTAGAAGAGTGCTTTTTTGCTGTATCATTAGGTATCAGCTAAAGCTAAACACATTATAAGCCTTCTTTGTGCTGTATTAATGCTCTAATGCTTTGTGAAGTCCCTGTTATTGTCTCTTTTAAAATATCAATCACACAAAATACATATAAAACATGGTAACTGACTCTTCACTGTTATGGGAAAAGCTGAAACTCTATGACAACCAAAATAAGTAAAAATTCTTCCAATAAGCTCCACAAATTAAACAAATCTCAGAGTAGAAATTACATTTATTTTCATTTATTTACCTTAAGAACATTAAGAACATACAAGACAGGCCACATAAAATGGAGGATTACATCCTAGAAAACAGTGAATCCCCAAAGAACTTACAAGTCATAGTAAATAACCCAACTGCTTTTTTTGCTCTTACTGTGTTGCTGTAGCTAAGAAGCTAAAAACAATCCCTGGGTGCATTACAGGGAAATATATGGTAGTACTAAGGACCTGAAATTATCTGCACATATGGTATCACTGGAATGCCATAACCAGGCCTAGTATCTTTAATTTAAAAGAAAGTTGAAATTAAAAGAGCCCAAAAAGGAGTTACAAGAATTACAATCACAAAAACCTTCTTGTTATTATGTGTGTGAGAGACAGATACAAGATCAGTATGTTCAGTTTATTTATGATAAGATTAGAGGTGACTTGATTGCAATCTACAATTTACTACATGTGGAAAAGATGTAATAGTCAATAACTCTCTAATCAAGCATAGAAAAGGACAGTAAGACACAATTGTTGAAAACCAAAATCAGAAAAATTCAGTCTAGAAATACATCATAATTATTACATCACGTTAGCTAAGCATATAATGCATGTCTTTTTGCATCTTAAATATCAAGCTAAAGGTGAAGTAATGATTTTGATTAGAAAAAAAAAAGAATTAAATCTTTACCTTGTATTATGTCAAAGATGTCATGGCTAAATAATCAAAATGATCTCTCCTGCACTGGAAGAAGTTTAATATTAAAGAAACTGCAATACACAATTAACTTTAAAAGACAGTTTTACAGACCAACTCTGTTCCCATTTATGATTCCATGGGTCATACTTTTCTCCAATTACTCAACATGAAAAAATTACTTTATCTAATGTAACATTAAAATAATGTTAGGAAAGGGTGCAAGCATATTATCTATCTTTACAAGAATACATCATCAAGAAACAAAGAAAGAGTGACCTATGTGGTGCAATATATTAATCAAACACTGGTCATCCACAGGCCTACATAACATTAGCATGAAGCTGAAACAATTAAACAAAAATCAAAGCTAAAGTAATTGCCCCAAATAATCTGAATTAATGGTGCAACACCTGCTTATGGCACCACAAAATGGGTAGGACTTCCTCAGCATAGTTATGAGATCTAGAAAAATGCCTAAGGACCTAATCTTACTACAGAAAACATAACAAACTCAGCTTTTTAGTATTAGGCCCTCATTTAGCAGCAGGGAAGAAGGAATCATGTATCAGATGAAAAAGAATGCAAAAGAAAATCCATATTTGGTGCCTGAAGAACCATGAAGCATGTTTTCTGTCTGAAAAACCCATAACAGTTTAAGTACGTGGGAGGCAATTGTCCTTGTGCTTATAATTAGAGTCCGAATTTAGGGATTTCACTGCTTAATGCACACCCACCCGCCTGTTATTCTTACCACGGTTTTTTATGTCACTTAATGGAGATGAATACTTTTTTCCCACCTCATATTTACATCAAGGCTATTTAATTTTTTTAGGCTGCTATAATAGGTTAAACGGCAGTCTCAACATCACTCTTCATCTCCCACTGGACAACAAATGGCATTATAAGACTGAGAATAGATGAAGGCATATTTACATTCATAATGTTCTTGACTATAACATTTATGTAAATTATGATTTTACATTTGCAAATACTATAATTCTCAGTTTCAATGAATACTTTACTACTCTTTCATCATTAACTTCCTATGTACATTACATGGAGAGATAACACCAATGAAAATTAAAGAAACTAAGTGCTGTGATCAGAGGTACAGATCTTCTGTAAAAGGAAAAAATGTTTTATTTCTAAATCCATCTTACCCCTGTATAGAGAGGGTGCTGGGCTACAGCTCACTGCTCATTCAGAGTGCATAATACCTACAGAGGTCTGTAAGAAGGTAACGGAAAACAAGTTTCATATTGATGGCTTAATATTTTAACCCCACCAAAATCAAACAACTGTATTGCTGATGAAAATGAAATTTTTTCCCCATCTGTATAAATAATATTTTTTCTATTCACTGACAAAATGCCATGGAAACACTATGTTAATTACGAACTGCATGTAGAGTTTGGGAACATGTTTACAGATGTTACACAAGAATGAAAAATTCCAAAATATCAATTTTCATTAACTAAGCTATTGCTCCACCAAATGGATAGAATGATTTTTAAAGATCCTCAGAGTGGAAAATTAACTTTTCAGTTAAGAAGAATATTCACCTCTCATACCTGTCTTAACACATATACACTTACACACAAAAACTGTGTACTTCTATGTACACTTTGTTGGGGTTTTTCTGTGATGGTCAGCTAAGTAGTTCCTTCAATCTTTTAACATGTAAATCTGACTCAAAAAATCTGTGCTTCCAGAATGAAAAACTGTCAAACCAAATTGGTCTGAATATTCTGACTTATTTTGAAATGAGGACCTCTTTTTTTGTTTTGGTAAGAGCTTACTATGACATTTTCAGACTGTAAATGCAAATGCATGTAATGAAACAGCTCTCAGACTACCACAGTCTCAGATATATAAGTTGTTTTTAAAGGGGTGATTCCCGGATATCCGAGAACCACTATGTGAATGAAGAAATGTTACTCATCTTAAGGAAGCAAAATTGGGCATGTAAGAGAAGTCAGGCCAGCCCTGAGTATAATGAAATTGCTGCTTGTGTATGTCGTTTTTCAAGTTACTCAACATACAATCATTAGAAGACTCAACTTGAAATGTAAGGACTGTGTATACATTCAAAGAGAAACTCTTTAGAATAAGAGTGACTTTTCTGGTCACTCTTACCTTTGAGCCATGTAATAGAAATGAATCTAAAAGGACTTCAAGTTTATGTTCCAGTTTGGCAAGTGGAGAATGTATGGACTCAGACAATGACCCAAACCATCAAACTGCCTCTTCCATTAAGTATCATTTGCCTTTCCACAATTACTTGAACCAATTTATTTTCTGTGTAAAGTACTAAATTTCCTAAGTTTCTGCTGAATGCCTGGCAAAAGGGGAGTCAGTAGGGGCATCACTGCTGCACCGGTCCAAATTATGGTTACCAAACAGAAATCCCTTCCTCTCAGCACCCTACAAATACTGTGAAAAGGGACAGTTATTTTGTCAGGCTTTTAACAGCAAAACCTTCAGGGACAATGAGGAGACCACCGCAAACTCACAGAGTTTGTTTGTACAGGAAACAGTGAAGTCAATCTAATATCATTCCCTAATATTTGCTGCAAGGAAAATACTGAAACCTTAAACTAACCTCAACGTTAATTACAAAAATTAAAATAGTCACAAGAAACAAGATGCTGAAAACTATTTGAATACTGCCTACGTCTTATATGCAGCTTCCACGGCAATACTTCAAAGAAGTTTGCACATGAGTTCTTCTGTGTTTCAGGTTTCTGCATTTTAATTTTGCCCACTAATGATATATTCAAGAAAGCAATTACATCAGAAGAGTAGTGTCAGAAAAGTTACAAAAAACTATATTGGACAAATTTTCTTTGCAAAGAATCTAGGGGCATAAGGCAGATCCCTGTGTAGAGTGAAAATGTCATGAATTAAGAAATCTGCTGAATATGAGAACTTTATTTTTTATACGAAATAGTTCATCCTTTTCATGAAGTATTATAATACATTATCTTTTGGAATGAGAAAAAGATTTTGTATGAGAATGTTTTTATATTTATGCTAGTCTATTACATATCTTTGCTAAAAAGTAAATATTAAAGTAAGTAAAACAAAACCATGATTGTTCCCCCCCGCAAAATGCTACAAATCCATGCAGCTTTTGTAACTATAGTTTTCATGCACAAAAATAACCTCAAATACATTCAACATTCACACTTGACTCATCAAAATGCATTTAATATGTGAAATGAATATAGATATACAATTAGTTGGTCACTATTCCTCTAGCTGGTCACTAGTCATCCGGAGCAAAGTTCCACACTATAAAATATCCTTAACTGGAGCACTAAATCTTGATTAGATGTAGCTAGATACTGATTCACAACTTAAACATTTAGCCATTTCCTTTGCTTTTGTCAAAACTTACTTTTTACAAAGTAAATGCCTTTTTAAAAGTTTTGAAGCTGAAATCCAACTGAAGATACTGTATGACTCTTCTGTTAAAAAAAACAACCCAAAACCCACTCCACTAAATTCCTGTTCAAGTATTTTCATACTGAGAAAACTCAGTAACAGTCTGAAAATTCAGAAAAGTACTCCTGTATTTATATTTGCCTTAAGTGAAATACTTTCCAAAGTCTGAGTCTAAATGACCAAGAAGAAACTAAGTACAATCTTGTACTTTCAAGAGCAATGTGTAATTAAGGTCTCCCTACCATTTACTCAGGGAAGAAATACTGCTGCTTCCGGATTTTAAATTCATTAAAATCATTTTCCTGTCAGATGGCATGAGTGTCTCCAAGCAAGAGTGTCTTGATCTACTTTTTATTGTTACATTTTATGGGAAGAATACACTCACCTAAAAAGAGCATTTTCTTCCTTTTCGACCCTCTACTCCCCTCCAACAAACACAGTTAACATGACAATGACAATTTTTTCTTGGCTCCAGCTTGGATCCCACTATAGAGTATATTTCTGGGATTTTAAAATAATCTAGATTAATAACTCAAGGTAAAGTTTGAACATTTATAATATAGAGAAATTCTTGCAACTGATCTACAACTCCCTTGCAAATGACAAGAAATAAGGCAACTTTCAAGATACAAGTAACCTTCTGATTGTGCTTTTTATATGACCTCAATATTGCAAGGCATGCATGCTCCTGAACAACAATAATAAAACAACATTCATCCATTTCTCCTAAATCTAGTTCAACCATTTGTACCAGAATGAATGCTTATTAAATTAATGCATATTAGAAAAGATCTTACAGGATCAGATGCATAACATTGAGAAAACTACTGCAAAAGCCGGTGGCAAGATTTTAATCCTCCTTTAAAAGGTATAAATCTGTAGAAACACTATGTTCTCAAGGAAAGTGTTTAATATGAAGTCATGTACTGTACATCACTCAGTGCAACCTTGAATAGAACCACATGAAGTTGCTCAGAAAGATATGAGTTTTATATAAAGTTGCACACCAATTTATTCAAATACAACAGAGTACTAATAATAAAGAACAACTTCTGACCATCATGGCTCCTATTACCTTAAAGAAATTTATAAAGTTATATATTTAATATATGTGTTCGTTGAATAAACAGCACTCAGCAATGGCAGAGCGTCTTAAATTAGTAGGCAGCTGGTTATCACTGTCACTTTAATCTGGCTTTATTCATCCACTTTCCATCTAATTACAAATGCTGGCCAGTCACAACAACCGAGAAATGCTGATACTTGCGTTGGAGATACTGTCCCTAATACTGGACTGCAACTGCACACCATTGGCATCTACATTGCTACCTGTCAGTATCATCCAGTGTTTTGTTCAGACATTCAAATCAGTATAACTTAAGAGTAAAAAGCACTAAAAATCTGTGAACTTCCTTAAGACTTTGTCCTAGAAACAAAGCATTCTCTAAGTCCCACAGTATTTCTTGGGTTGGAGGAGAGGCAAACAAAAGAGAGCCAAGGATAGCCATGAAATAGCATCCCTTCCCCTTCAAGGGAAGTTGCAGACAATTTTTTAGAAATTTTTTTTTCCTTAAACTTTACTGGAACATTATCACAGCTCTGAACACACCAGAGACAACTGTCTGTGATGGTCACATCTATGGTAAGAGGGTCACTTGAAATGCACCAAAATATCATTACAATCTTGTTTTTAAAAATATACCATTGACAACCTAACCGTTTCTCCCCTCCATGGTTTTATTTATTCAGAAACACTTAAGGCTGCCACTTTTAATCCTTTAAGAACAACTGTAACAAAATCTGATTTAACAAATTCTGATTTAACAAATTCTGATTAGCATTTAGGATCATCTAAGTTAGCAGTTGTTTCTTACTGAAAAAAAACCCCACACATAAAAGTCTTCTGACCAGGTTCAAGTAATACCACTTGTTACCAGTGCGATGCTTCTGAAAAAGTCTGAAGGTCAACAAAATGCAGAAGAGCTGGCATATAATGAAAACTATGTAAGAAACATACATAATAGTAAGCAGGTGACAACAAAGGCAAGAAGTTACTGTCCTCAAGTAGAATCATAGACTGGTTTGGGTTGGAAAGGACGTCCAAATATCATCTAGTTCCAATCCCCCTGCCATGGGCAGGGACACCTTCCACTAGCCCAGGTTGCTCAAAGCCCCCTCCAACCTGGCCTTGAACACTTCCAGGGATGGGGCAGCCACAGCCTCTCTGGGCAACCTGTTCCAGTGTCTCACCACCCTTACTGTAAAGAATTTCTTCCTTATATCTCATCTAAATGCACCTTCTTCTAGTTTAAAACTAAAGGCTTAAATCCCTACAGGCCCTGGTAAAAAGCGTCTCCGACTTTCTTATAAGCCCCCTTTAAGTATTGAAAGGCAGTAGTAAGGTCTTCCTGAGTACTGGGATTTCCAACCAGCGAGGCTGGTTTCCTGGCTAACATGAAAACAAACTATAAAGCAGGCACCAAGTACAATGAAAAAAGCTGTACCAGACCTGGCTGGGCTGTGTCCAAGGCCAGCTCAGCCTTCAGAGCCACAGTGCCCCAGATGTGGCTCAGGAGGCAAATGGGGCAGCCTGGCAGGGGACAGGGGCAAGGGAGATGCAGCGGACAAGGATCACTGCCAGAGGCCACTTGAACTAACAAGGATGTGAAGCAGTACCAATTTTGTCAAGTGGGGACCAGCTACATAAAGTGGATAAATCCTGACACGATACCAAGAGAGAAGAAAGGATGTCTGAAGAGAATGGGCTAGTAACACACAGTAGTGCTACTCCTCACCCGGAGGATCTAACAGTTACCTAAAATAAAGCTCTGGGAATTACTAGTCCTGAGGTGACATTATGTACCCTTGTGGGGAATTGATATAATTTCATTTTAGTGCTTTGCAAAATAACTCTCAATCAGGGACCTGTTCTTCCACCCTTTGAAGCTGCATGTCCTGCAAGTTTTGGTACATCTGAGAAAAAAGTCCTTAGCTTATGGATATCTATCTCTATAGCCAATCTCTACAATACAGCCATAAATTAAACATAAGTGCATGGACCACCCACACTGTAGGAACAGCAATAACAGAAACATTGCAATGAATGTGTGTTGGGTTGGTTTTTTTTTTAAGACTTAAAATGTTCTGCTGGTACAGATGTGTGATGACCTCTATGAGCTGTGTAACAGTGTAACAAATGGGTAATTTAGTTGCTATACAAACCACAGATTATTGTAGTATTTAAGAAAAGATGCCATCTGTAACATGATTGCAAGTCACCAGATAGTGCTTTTTAGACTGATAGCGAAGTTTATTTGAACTTAAAGGAAGTAACTGACAAATCATAAAATGCTGCTATTCTAGAGCCTGTAAGAAAATACATAAAATCACTTAAAGATTTCTTTTTAGAAAGTACTGCATTTCAAATTATAACCACTTTCTGCAGTATTTAATTATCTGAGATATTTCCTCTGAAAAATACAGTTCATGTTTCCCGATGTTTCATAACCCAGTTTATAAAATGGAGACTTTAGAGCCAGGCTACAAGCCAACAAGTATCAACTATTTTATGGGATTTAATTACTCCTTAAGTCAAAGGAACTATGTATAAAGTTATACAGTACTTTGATTTCCTTATGAATTATTTCAATAGTGAAACTTGTTTGACCAGTTTCATTATTATGTCAACATAAAAAAATCTGTAACACAAGAAATTGGGAAGTGTTAAGTGAAACTCCAATCTTGGAGAAGATTGGAATAATTTCAAACAAGGCGAAATACAGGAAAATAAATAACTGGCATCTAAAAATACTTTGTCTTCAAAGAAATGATTGGTCTTAAATATAGGTTTAACAAATTAGGAATAATAAGTAAAACACATGAAATGCACATTATCACTTTCCAGTCAAAGGATTCTTAACATGATTTAATTCAAAGTCTGAAAAATTTAAAGCATACCAGTCCTGAAACAACTGTGTCAAGCTTACTATGAAGCAAGCACATGGATACATAATTTTAAAACAATTGTACATGTGTCTGAAATACTAGGGCTCCTAAAAAATGTCAATTGCAATGTTCTTTTCTAAAGCAATACCTATTGCTTTCCTTAATGAAATTTCTATTTTCTTGTTTTTCTAAGAAGAGCTGTAAGAGGCAAAACAGCCAAGGACAGAAGAGATTCACTGTTCAGCAAATGAGGGATAGGGAAAGAAAACGTGTATTTTGGCAGTCTATTTTAATCATGAAGACAGAGCAGGCCATTTCATTTTTCTTTCTTCCCTTCTCATTTTCACCCAGCAGTCAACAAGAAGCAACAGATCTATTGATCTAATGATTTAATGCATACTACGTTATTGCATGGGTAAGTAAAATCCAGAGATGAAATGGAAGGCAAAGAGCAGCAGCCACAACTTTGAGTTTGCATCTCAAGTATCAAGACTTGCCCATAGCATGGTCTACCACTGAAGAAGCATAATTCCTACTTTGCAAATGAAAGGTATCTGGCCGGTTACACGGAACCCCTGTTGCCTGAAGCTAGTCTTCTTCACTGGTCTGAATGCTGCCTCCAACACTTTGAGTGGGAGAGGAGGGAAGCATTACGCTACCGAATTTGGCTCACTCTGAACTCACCATGGGGTAGAAACCAACTTTGTCAAAAGCCTTAATAAATACTTAAAGAAAGATCTCCCAGGCTTGTTCATAAGTATGTAAAACTTGTCTTATATTAAGTGTACATTGAGCTAACCAGAATATTCAAGAGCTGCTATAGCAATTTTCAACAACAATTTTAGTTTTTGAAAGACACAAATTCTCTAGTAATAGGGAAAAAGCTATTTTTATTAGTTTTTCTAAGTAACAAAATAAAAAGACATTCCCAAAATTATGTAGATCAGTACAATGAGTTCATTATAATTATTCACTATAGCATTATCATGTCATTTTTTAATTTCACAAAGTTGGATGCAATGACAAATGATCTTGATATAACCTATAGTAAGCAGTCTAAACACTTGAAAATAGTGAAACTGTATAACTACACGTGCACACACAAAAAGACTAAGCCACCAAAAGCACAAGTCTTTACATTTCAACTCTTTTTGACAGTTCCAAAATTCAGGCACACATCCAGAAGAACTTTCTGCCCCACGTCTGGTCAGTAAAGAAATTGAGGTTAACCTTTAATTTTTAATGTCACCTGCAGCCAGTGACTGCTTTTTCTAATGCAAGTGACAGATAAACAGCAAAACACTCCCAAGATGATACACAAAGCACCACACACCATAAGTGCATTTTTATTTTTATACCAACTCAATTTCTCAAATGGATAACCAATGTTCCTACTAATTTACATTAAGAATTGAGTGAAGCATGAAAATTGTTCTGATGCATAGGCTCTATTTCTTTAATGTACTGCATAGTGTTCTGTACTTTATTGCAACACTGGAAAAAACTAACTACACTTAAAAGGTACAAAAACTATACATACAAAACCATAAGCACATACATGTCTTAAAAAAAATCACTTCAGAAAAGGTTTTAAATTATCCAGAGCAGTATGAAGGAAAAATAACTAAAGTCACTGATGGAAGTCAGTAAAATAAAAAAATTGTTCCTATTAAAATAAGTTTCCTGACCTTTAATCACTAGTACTTTAAATCTACATTGCGAGGATTTCAACTTTTAAATTCCTTTATATAATTCAATAGTATCACCTTAACATTTGCAAGGTAATTCCAAGCTAAACAGAGGGAATATGACAAATTGAGGTAATATAATCTAGCTATTTAAGGCAAAATTGGCAAGTCTTTAACAGCAACACTGCATCGTTACTAAACACTCCCATGTTGTTAATGTAAGGAGAGGTTTGAATTAAGACAATGAATTGGCCCTCCAGGTCGGGACTTAGGGCATATTATGGGAGAAAGCAAAGAAAAGCTCCCACTGACACTGCCTATGTTTCACCAGTTCTGTGGAAAGCAGTCTTTAATACAGTCATCCGTCACTTTTAAAAACAAATACTACAGTTAATATTTTCACTTGTCTTTCAAAATTTAACATAGTAAAGTGGGGAGAAAAGCACCTATGTTTGTAAAATAAGATTTTATTTTATTTTATTTTTTTGTTACAGAAAGGGTATTTAAAATGAGTTTTGGACTACTACAGGAAAGACATAACAAACATCATTTTTATATATGCTAAATGTGTAACTATGACATTAATGAAAATGAGGCAAACTCAGTTTGTCTTTAAAAAAAAAACATAGAAAAAATAACTCACATAGTGGCAGGTGCTCAAACACAAAGGAGACAGTTGTCCTTAGAATGATATTCTCTGCACATTCAACAGTCAAGTAGCATTGGGATAAGGCCTAGACACAAGCAGCAACAAGGAAGCTGGAGTAGCAGTCCCGGTACCAGACTTCTGGAATTGACTTTGGATGGAAATAAAGACGCCTGATGAAAAAAAATGCTAAAAACATTTTTAATTTTTAGTTTGACCTAAAGGGATTCAAGTGACCTAAGGCATTGGATTTCTTCTGGAAATTTCCATATAACAAAAAGTCAAGTGACCAAAACTAGTATTTTTTTTCAAGTCAAATAAGTATTTCACATAATCATGTAACAGGAGAGATAGAAACAACATGTAAGGTAAGTCCATGTGGTTCAATTTATTTTTAAGGTGACAATAATGATAGAGAGACAATTTTAACTACTTGAGCATTATAAAGACTTCTTCAGTACTAAAGCTGAAATTTGTATCAACTTGCAAGTCTTGGCTATTTCTCAGCATTATTTTCAATTCCTCTCTTGTGACTGAGCTTCTTAAAACATGTATTTTACAAATCTCAGTAACTTGATATTGTTAGAAGTATTTTCTAGAAAGTGGTTAATTCATTATTAATAAGACAAAAAAAAATTATACAGGGTTCAATAGCACACTACTGCTGGTTATAAACACATTAAAAATGTTCAAGGCTATGGTTCTAAGAAAAATTTAACAAATCAAATTCCAGCAACTGATCAGCCATCAATCTTTTAACTCCCTTTTAACTGTTCAAAAATGCACTTGTAAATCAAGAAAAAAAATCTTTTTAAAAAAATCTGTCTTCAAAACATGTTTATGCAGAATTTTTCAACTACTGTGAGTTAAACTCTGTTCACATAATGATGGGATACACTTATTTTAAAATAATTTTTCCTATTAAAACTATGCAAAGCTAGTAGTGTTGAATTGGAAGAAGCATCTTGCCTTTTTGAAAAGCTGGTACTTACTCTGTTTCTACAGTGTTTCCATCAGAAAACTTAAGAACACAACCATCTAGATACATTTTTAAAAAAAAGCCCTAGAAGACACTGGTTTTGCAGGTAAGTACCTAAATAGCTCCTGTAATCTGACCACTGTTGTCAAAACAAATTCAATTGCATTCAGAAATAAACTATGGAAAACATACTCACTTTGAAGGAATAAATTTAGGGATTTCTTTTTAAGAAATTAAATTAAATACAATTGTCTACATGTGAGTATATTAAGCAGTTCCAAATAAATAGTGGGTTTGTTTTTTTTTTAATTTGGATTAGCATCCTAGTTGCAATATAACAGCATATAAATGTAATTTTATTCTAGAGCATACTTTGAGTTATTAAGACTGGCATTAAATTTTGTAACAAGATGTAATATATCTAATTCAAGAGGGCTTAGAGTATTCCTGTATTACTTATTAATATGTTAAGTGAATGTTTGGACAATTGATTTCAACTAGGTTTTGTGACTAAAATATGTGACAAAATACAATTTTCAAATTACATAGTCCATTTGTCGTAACTACTGCTCTAACTTCTATAGGTGTTAACAAATTAAGCAAAAAAAGCCGTACTGACTAAATAAAGGATGGTAGCCAATTCAGGATTTAAAAGCAACCATCAGCATCATTTGTATATAGCCATTAGCTAAGTATCTTTACTGCCTTTCCTTGCTGTTCTGCTTTCCTATTTCCTTCTTCTGCTTTTTATACCCTCCTTCCTGCATTTTCCCCTCAAACAAAGCCTGCAAATAAAGAATAGTAAATATGTATATTTGCAGAGCACTTACTACAGTGAGACCATAGTCTTGTACTGAAGTAAAAAAGAATAATAAGAAATGTATTGCTCAAGTATCACAAGTCAATTCAGTCACAGCTGGATCCAATCAGTGACTGGTTTGCTTAGAAAGATCAAGGTATTTAACATACTAATCCTGTAAATTCTTACTGAAACAACAGAAACATCCCCAGCCAGTGGCTTAAATAATGTTTATGGAGCAAAAGAAATAGAAAATATTACTCTACATAAATTCTGAAACAGAGGTGATGACAACATATTTCATACGAGTGCAGCACAATGATTTTGACATTATTCATACAGTTGTGATAATAGTTTGCAACAAGTTACACTGTAGAACGGTCTCTATCCCTGCACTGTTTTCTGAGTTATAAATGAGTCGAACAGAGTATGGAGAATGGGAAGAGCATGTCTCCCCATTTAAGCATTTGGACCACCTGAAATCAAAAGACAGACTTACTGTGAATATGAAGAAACTGTATGAGTGGAAATGAAAAAGATGAAGATACGAATAAGTTACTGAAATAATTTACAGAACAGAATATAGGATTATGTTAAGATTTGTATAACATGACAGAAGATGTGAAGACTATTCTTCTTGAGAAGTAAGAGAGAAAGTAACTTGACTACATGAACTAGAGAGTATCAGTAAGCAGAACAGGAAAGAAACTGCCTGTATTTTAGCAAAAGTGATGACATCCTTATGTAGACTGCTCACTTCATCTGAAGGCTCTGTATTAGACATTCTGCAACTTACATGGGGACTACATATATCAATACCATGGCAAAGGCAGACCATCTGCCACACTTCTTGAACATTATTTACAGAAAATAGTCTTCAAAATATGAATAAAGAAGTTTCCTTACTTGTGTAGATGCCTGCATACCTACATAGGATGGAGGAAAGCAAGAGTTCGGTATCATATCATATGCTAGTAGAAGGTTCCTAACAACCAAAGTTACTCCAATGTTGAATGTAGGTATCAGGAAGAAAATTCACATAATTTAACTTAAAGTTCTAAATGGAAGTGTTTAGGAAAGCTACATTTTGCAGCTAACAAAATAGGCACAGTAGTACATATCCAAGGGAGTCTTTGTGTTTCCCATGGTCCACTAGACCTAAAACTATGCTCCTGCTTGGAAAATTGAGAACATGAAAACAACCCAATACTTTGCCACTTGTTCTCAGTAAGTCTTACTTCACTATCCTTTCAGCATACATTAAACAAAAGCCAGTTAACGGGGCAGGGGAAGGGAAAGGGAGTGGAAACAAACAGAAACTAGCTTAATTTTGCTATTCTCTGTTCTTCTTCCCCCAATACTGTTTCCCTCAAAAAGAAATTATATCACTAAGAATAAACGTAGCAAATCATATAAATTACCTTGATATTTCACTATTTTAGTAAATACATTTGATTCTCTTCTCATCAAGATTCAATGGTGTTTCAAAGACCTATGTTGGATCTAAACCTAATGTCTTTCGATTTACGTAAGTAAACTTCAGATTACGCTTTAATTTTGAATTGCCACGTATTACTTTTTTGATATCTGTCCATCATAATAATGTACCAGAATTGGAAACTAAAAATACTGAAACTGACATCAAGCTGTACTGAAAGTATTTCAGTAAGAACAATTCATTTAAAAACAGAATATGTGGCATGCTTAAAGGACGGAATTTTGTTAGTGAATAGAGTCTAGGAATGTTCCACTTCTGCATTGCTTCTCAGGTATACATATGCACAAAAGAGCATTTTAAGATGCCAGAAGCTGAATAAGATACTCACTTGTATAGGTCTATTAAATCTGTGAATGCAGGAGCTGCTGCATTTCACAGTCTATTATTTATATGACAGAATGAAGATCTGAAAACATGAAATATAGCCTTAAATTATTCACTTATTCTTTTTACAAAAGGAGAAACCGTCAATCTAACACTAAAAGACTTCAAGCATATTTCTAAAGGTTTCATGAAAATTGCCTTATTTATCAAAACCTTATCCCCTCCGTTTGTTCATTAAATACTGTAGCTTTGCATTAAGGTCAAGCAGTGTCAACCAATTACTGTTGTTGGAAAAGTCCTACTTCCTTAATACTCAAAGAAACCATGGTATATAGTGAATTATTTTAATAGGCAAACTGAACACTGTTTACCCAAAGTACATTTCAACCATAAAAATGCATTTTAAGGGTTTCTATCAACAATCAATTATAGTACTATTTATTATCACAGCAGCATTAAGCATGATTCTTTGTCTGCTTAAATGCCAGCCTTAAAAAACAATACACATCTATTTTAGCATATTCAGCAATATTCTGTTCTTAGCTCATACTAAAGAAAAATAACAAAAATTAAGTGACCTATAAAGGAAACTGAAAGGTAAAAGATAAAACACTGAATATTAAAGAGACAATATCAATTGGTATAAACATTCTGGCTTCTGTCCTCATTCTCTATTGGTGGGCAAGGGGGTTTGGCTCAAATGACAGACCTGAAAAAAAAATCCACCCTGCTTTCGCTGCTCCTAATTTTATAGTTTTATTTTAGGGTAAAATTCTCCATCTTGCAATATACAAGAACAGCTGAACAACAGATCAATGATGGATTTTAAGTGGTTATGTACAAATTTATTAAGAAATGGCTGAGAAAAGGCCACCCATGGGCCATCAAACCAAATAGTAAAGCCAGTCATTCAGGATAAAAGGATTTCCATTATATAGTTTGACGTAACAATTCAGGATAGAGTCCCCCTTGTCCTAATTCAATCTTTTCCCCAATCCATTTTAATGGCCTGTGGTTCAAAAGGCCAAATGATGATTTTGGTATGTAATCACCTCTGTCTTTACACTTCACATAAGCAAAATATTGCATCTCATTTCCCTTTGGAACTGACCTGTTTACTCCCATTCCACCTAGTACATAAGATATGATGAAAGAACACTTAATTTTCTGATGTTAACCTTTGAAATCTTACTGCTTATGAGCCCAACTGTGCCTTTCTGAAGTTACAAAACAGGCAAAACCAAAGAAAATTTCTTCTGCACATGCTGTCAGCTTGTCTCACTAGAATAAAGTTTTCATCCATGTCCTGTATCAGTGATCAATGAGACATAAAATGATACAAGACACACATACCATTGCTACAAACAAGGAGAGGAAATAACATAACAAAAGGAATGAAAAAAAACCCTGAAACAAATCATGCTGAAAATTATGGAGGAAGAGAGATGCAACAGAGTAGGATCTATTATCTCATTATTTCTAAGAGATCAGAATAAAGAAAATCAAAAGAAGTAGAAAAGAAGAAAAAACAAACAAACAAAAAACCAAACCAAACTTAGAACAAGCCCTCTCCTGTCCCCCCAGGTGTGATAAGTCCCACCCACAAGTTCCAGTCTACCAGTGAAACCTGAAAAGATTTTAGAACCAATTATCGCACAACCAAATTTTAAGAAGAAGATATAAGAAGATAAAGAAAATAAAAAATAGATCCCCTTCAAACTCATCTGAATTAATTTACTGGAAAGTTGTTAACTGGCTTCATGGATGAAAGGTAAAAGTAGATGTGATACAAGCTTGAGATTAGAGAGATTTTAAACATATTCTGCATTGTTGTTGCCAATGTAAAAAAAACACTGTCCAGATATAATCACCACAAGCTGGACACAAAAATGATTGAAATCAGAGAGCAGTTGTTCTTGAAAAGAAATTTTCAACAGCAATATCAAACTGGGTATATATTTCAAATGGATCTCAGAGACATCTGTTTAGATCTGTTTCTATGTGGTATTTTCATAACAATCCTAGTGACTCCAAGGCAGTGTGGTTATAAAATCAGCAGCTAGTACAACACTGGGAGAAATTAGCAGCACCTCAGAGGACAGGATCTGATTTCCGAATGCTTTTGAAAAATGGGAGATATGGTCAGAAATCAAAAAAGACAAATACGAAGTGCTACATTTAGAAAAGACGCATCATAGACATGAACACAAACTGGACCAGCAATTAAAACATTATGCAGGGAATCAATGGACAGAGAAGAATACAAATCAAAAGAGTAAATTTTGTGTTTTCTTTCAAAAAGACATCTCACTGAAATAGGTTGGCACACGTGTTATATATATGGGTGGGTGTGTGCACGCATGTATGCACATGCATGTGAAGAGCTGATAATTACTTTTTTCAATCTCTTACTGTGCTTTATACAGTTTTGGACATCATAAAATGCCTATATTCTTAGAAAGATGTAGGCAAACTATGAAAAGTCAGCAGGACTGTGACTTCTAGGAGTGCGACTTCTAGGAGTGCTGGGGTATTTCACTCACTGAAGCTTCCCAAGAAAAGGTTTGATCAATGTGCTTGATCCTGCTGCAGGAAAGATTGAAAAAGATAGTAATCTGTGATCTTCCAGGCAATACATTTCTCCAATACCAGTCCACCTGCCACGGCCAACCACAGTAAGAGACTGAATAAAAAGGAAGACTGCCTCTGTGCGTCTTCATAAGCTCTCCCATTTACCTCCTATCTTCAGACTCCCATATTCAAAACCATCACATCAACTTCCCTGGCTATCAGGCAGGTGGAGAGGAGATTATTACTCTGCATAGCTGCTTTTAAATTTCCTTAACATGCGCCAATACTAGATTAAGCACATCTGTGGGTAACTTTTACTGTTGCATCATTCTTTGGCTAAAATTACCTAGTATTTCATGTAATAAAAAAATCCATCACTGATCATTTTTATTTTCATGCTACATGTGTGCCCTTAAAAGGAGCATGAACAGCTTTGTATACAAAAACCTAATGCACAAATGATATAGTTAAAGAAATGATATCCTGAATTGCACAACACAAAACCAAAGTGTTTTTAGGCGGTCTCCTTTCCCTGTGCTAGCTTCTTCAGCCACTTCATGAATAGCTCTTAATAATTCCTTACCTTATGTCCTGTAATAACAATTGAAAATTGTTTGCACAATTAAAGTGGCATGCTAATCAACAGCTCTTCTGTGAATTGGAGAACAATCTTCAGCTTTATGGGACGTCATTTCAGTATAGTGGATCAAAAGAAATGGATCTTCTGTACTGATGAAACCATCCTTGTGAGGATAGAGAGAATAAGCTCTGCTTTTCTAGATCCATCAGCTCTACTGGATAACACTAGCCAGCAGTGGGAGATATGGAGGTGGGCTGTAAGATAAGGAACAAGCTAGAGGCAAGAAGAGCTGTTATAATTATAGCTGGGAACACAGAATTTGTTAAAGGAAGTCTACTGTATAATTACATTTGAAAATTTAGCAAGATGCCCAGAGGCTGGCTTGCAGCTGTCAGGAACTGGTAATGCTAGAGTTCTGCTCAGGAGGCAGCAACTACTCCAGCTAAGCACACCTCCCTGTAGTTGAGCCGACTTTTCTAAGGCAAAGGAATGACTTCAGCTAAAATTAGTAAGATTACACAACACGTAAGATTATACCTATTCTCAGTAAAAAGTGTTCAGAGATTGGGCATTATTTTAAAGGAAATTAAATGTAAATCTGCTGGTTTTGATACTACATTAATTATATTTTTTGAATGAGTGATAAAGGTAGTATTTTTTGAATTGCATATTTTATTTATTAACAGTTAAAATTCAGATTTTTTTTTAAGATATTAATTAATAATCAAATTAGCCTCAGGTTAATATCGGTTTGCATACAAAGTCATAGTTCTCACTTCAGTTTATCTGGCCCAATCAAATGAAAATGAATGAGTGAAATGCAGACAGAATGCAAAGATTAAAAAAAAAATAAAAATCTGTCTATCTGTTTCTTCTTTGGATTTAGAGCTGAAGTGATGTTGCTACTGAGAAAAAAAAACCAGTAAACTACAAACACTTATCCAAAGTGGTAACCTGCAAACAAACTGAAGTATGAAATATGATTAAGCCACTTTGAGGAAAAAAGTAGAATTAAACAATTGAAAAAAATTGCTCATTTTATATGAATTTAATGATTCTACTTAAAAAAAGTATATTCTGCTAATTCAAATATTAGCAAATTAAGTGCTGAGCATATTGGAAATTATCACCAACCATAAGTATTACTGGTGTTTATTTAAAACACATCCAGATAAAGAATTGAGCAAGAATCATAATACAGTCATAAATTTGACCATATTTGGAATTTTGGCAGAATTCAAAATTATGTCATCATATTATCATCACAAGAAAATAAAAAGCTCTAGAAGACAGAACAGAGACTGCAAGCCTAAAACAAAACTTTTTAATAGAATTATTTCTAAATGCAAATTCCTTCTCTTATTTCAGACGAAGTTTTATAAGAAATTTAAGTATATATGTCTACTTGGCATTATGGACGGTAAGGAGATAAAACTGAGGGTTACTTCATCTTTAATTAAAGGAGCTACTGCTTCCATTTTGAAAAGGTGAAGATTGAAGAAAGTGCTTAAATCCTCAAATAATGTCTAAGTGCTAAAATTGTCAGTACAGGCAGCACATCAACTGCTCCATATTTACTCCATCAGCCTAAAGATATTCTTGTTTGATGCCTCATTATTATAATCAGTTTAAATACTAGAGTTGTCTTTTCTACAGAAAGGTAGAAATATTTTCTAAGTATCATAAGCTTTGCTCACTTAGAAAAATGTTCTCAACTTAAGACTGAATAAAAGGTTCCTTTCTGTGCGTCAAGTCTGGCTTTTGCTCAGTGTCAGCAGGACTGTAACAGGACTGCTTTTTGCTATCTACAACATTTCTTTTGAAGAGGGGGGAGGAAAAAAACCTAAGAAATCAGCTATTTTACACAAATTTCTCTCCTCTAATTTTTCTTTATGTGAAGATGGACATTTGAAGGATGATCATTTCAACAAAAGAGGGGCACCTATTGAACATACAAAGTTTCAGTTTTGTTTTACAATTTCATTTATTTCTTTGCTTTCATTTTGAAAGTAAAATACAATGACTTGAAAAAGTCAAGTCTTTGAAAGACATACAAATTAAACGTAAGTACCCTGTTTAAAAAGAGAAATTAAAATTAATTTTGAAAGAAACTTCAGGAGCTCAATACTGATTTCAGACAGTGACATAGGTATTATTCAAATATGAGTTTTTCAGGACTGTCTGTCTAACTTCACATATTCTGAGCCTTGGTCAATTCTGGTTGCACAGATATTGCAAATGTAAAACAACAATGTCAGGCTTCATATTGATTTCCTCTACTTCAAGCATAATAGTATCCTATGTTGACTTCTGTCATATTCATCTATACTACACCATATAATGCAGTTTTAAGGACTGCAATGATCTATCCAGGAATGTACAGAGAACTCAGCCTTTCATCTAAAATATTACTGTAGAAGAACAAAGGCATTTTCATGAAACAGTTAACTTTATGTATCAACAATTCCACAGTAAAATACTGGAAAGCATACTCCATTAAATTGCCGAGAGTTGCATGTTCTTCTATTGCTCTGGACAAAGAAAAGCCTTTAAACTTCTTAATATTGATTTTGAAAGAAAAATAATGTCTTATATGGAATTTTTCTGTGGATTTTAATATGTAAGCACAGAAATCTATAAATCTAGGGGGCACTTTTACCTTTATTTTAATACACAAAAAAACCCCAAACATAAAAACAAAATAGAAGAAAGAAAAGTCAAAATTACCTTCCTTGCTAGTACATAAGGCAAAATAAACACTGCTCACATTTGTAGAAAACGCACTCTTCCCAAGAACTTTTTAAGCAAAAAGCTTTGTATGGAAATAAAATTTTCTAATACAATTGACAAGTGCTAGTTCCTCAACTGCCAAAAAATAAATGAAATCTGGCTGTGGTTCCAAGTAGCTCTACTTCTGCAACATGATGCTTCTATCATCACAAGTGTGGCGTGTATTCAATACAGTTTTAACACACAGGGATGTACAATACCACACCTTGAATGATGAGTGCTGAAGACCAGTCCCACAAAAGCTCAAAGGCTGTGAATCAAAAGACAGCTTGCTGTATCTCTGCCAAAACTTGTTTTGACTCTGTGCATATCTGTACCTATACATAAGAGACTATCCTGTCTTTTAGATTGTAACTATCTTGAAAAAGAATATTTGCCAGTTTTACATTTTAGGCAAGGAGTTATGACTTCTGTTACTCTTTATCACCACAGGTATCCATAACATACGATAATTTGTGTTTTCACCCTCTCTTGCTAGCACGTCTCTATGTATCTATCCACTGAAACCAGCAATTTTCAAAAAAGTTGTGCAGCACAACACAACTAGATAAGACATTAAGTCAGCATTTAGTAGAATTTTAATATGTATGACCATTTTTATGAGATTTAGGTTATGCATCCACATGAAGGCATACTTTAACATAATGGTAGTTACAATGGGAAGAAAATAGCCTACTGTTTCTAGAATCGCTTTCAAATATTTTGAATAGTTTGCCTCTATTCTTTTCCTCATAAAATAGCGATGTCAAAGAACATATAAAAATTCCTAAATTAAGGAAAGAAAACCAAGAATGCACATTATCTATAAAGTAGTAATAGGCAGAGACAACTTCACTAGGCTGTGACATATGACATCTGCTAGACTATTATCATAATAAATGGGAAAAGTAGGTGAGATTCTGTCAACAGCAAGGTATGAAGATATGTATCTTCATCAGAATGACAAACATATCTGTCTTTAACAAACATAGGTCAAACTGAAATTCAAGTAGCTACGAGATAAATATTTTCACTTTATTTAATCCCCTTTTCTTCTTGATTTTAACAATTTCACTGAAGCATAACGTCTTCATTTATCAGAGATATGTATTTATGTAATTCAATTTCTTTTAGTGAGGATAAATTAAACTTGCTAATAATGACTAAAAACTCACAAGAAACAGACTGTTACTTTTTCACACTTCTACAAATCATTTTAACTATGTAAAATAGTAACTTACGTTGTCAAACAAGTCTACAAATACTATACATCGATCTGTGATTCCTATTGGTATACCCCATGTGGGTATCACACAGGTGTTGAAATAGCTTCAGCTCTGCAGTTGACCAGCTGAATGGTAAAACCACTGATCTCCTGGGGATCATACTAAGTATTTGGTGGTATGTGCAAGGCACAAGAAAAATTATCTCATAACAGAGAAACGAGGGAAACAGTGACCTTCTGAAAGTAGGTCAGGTTCCCACAACTCATGTTTCTTATGGTTCATTTTGCTCCATGTTTTATTTTTCAATTTCAGATGAGAACAAATCAAAAGAAACATCATAAAATTCTCATTCTGTGGAGACTGAAAGTTGTCATTGGGTGCTTCAAAAATGTTAGAACATTGTCTTTTTATTTGTGACTAAAGGCAAGGCCTAATTTATATTTAGTCCTTTGAAAACTAGATATATACCTGCAAAGTAACATATACCAGATTATAACAATTTTCTGCATGTAAAAAAGTAGCAGAAGTTTGAAAGTCACCAAGTGAACAGTGGAGTCACAATGCAATGATGGGTTTTTGTAAGAGTCACATGGAAGAATTCAGGAAAGAGGGATTTATTTTTTTTACTTGTTTTTGATATGAAAAGTTACTTGGAAAAGCAAATTCCCCAGAGGTACTGAAACATAAAATTCTGAAAGGAAGATGGTGGGAAAAAAGGTGGAATATTAGTATCACTGTGTTCCTAGATATCTGTTTGCTTGATGCCTTGTTAGTTTGGGGGTCTTTCCAAAACTGTGCTGGTAAAGACAGTCTGTATGATGGTATTTACCTTTAAATAGCTTTCAAGAAATTAATGAGTGATTTGACCACGTATTTTCAGACTTTGGTAGAAGCTGATAGCATTAAGATATCAGAGAGACTGATTGGCAATTGGGTCTCTAGCTCACGTGTACTTTCACTTCATAACTATTGTGTCTTGCAACACATAAATGAGGCTGCTTGAAGTGTAAGGAAGGAAACCACAAAAATGTTGCAATTTTGATACACTCTAATAAATCCATGACACATTTTAATGCTGATTTAAGGTGATCTAACAGAAGACTTGCCCAAATAGATATCCATTTTGGCCCTGTCACTGCCTTCCTTCAGAAGGTAAGTTTCTGCTGTGAACCAACTTGTGTGCAACCCCTCCCTCTTCTCCCATTCACTGACAAAAAGAGCTTGGAAACATAAACCTGTTCTAAACTATTTCAAGCATAAGAACATGGAGCATGAAGAAAGACTGAATAAGGCAGCTAATATGTCCCAAGATATTTAAGGAAAGTGGAGATTTCATTTTACAGGGGTTGAATGGCTAACCCATATTCTATGGTTGCAATTCTGTTCTCATATCAATTTTATTGTTTTTAAATGAACTATCAGAAGCATCTGGAATGTAAGATAAATAACTACCTGCTTTTTCTTTAACACTAATCTAAATGAATGCATAAAGACTTGCACAAGAATTTAGTAAAGGACGACAGGGAGATCTAATGCTGGATGAAGTTGGTGTGGGGACGATGTCAGTGAATTAGGGCCCAGATTCCACTCTCAATGGTAGGTATTGACACCCATTCTTCAAAAAGTTAGGCAAGTCACTTTGTGCTGGAAGCGGTGAGAATAGCATTTCTACTTCAGAAGTTCTACTTCCCTTTCTGTAGTATAGCACAGTTGCAGTAGGAAAAGTAGGTTATAAATGGACTTAACACAGTGCTCTACCTGTTTACTGGACTGAACTTGGGTAAGTGTTTACTGCTCTTCCACTTAGCAACAAAAGAGGAGAAAAAAGCATAAACAAAATACAATAATCCTGCTAGACAGTAAGTATTGATAGCTGGATGATCACAATTTCAGTTTATAACAACTCTGTTGTTTCTGTTTTGAAATTTGTTTATGCCCAAAATTGAAATAAGAAGATTATCTACTGAACGTTACTATCAACATACATGGCTGCATAACACTTCGTAACTTGGTTACTAAAAGTTTTAACTAAGACATCCAGGTTTAACTCAGTTCTGTCTGACTCGGAGCACAGTTTTGCAACCTGAATCAGTCCACATAAAGAAGAAAGATTTGCCCATAGTACCTTTCCAAAACAACACAGTAGCTGTATGGGGGCAGGATCTTCCTTCCTCTCTTAAAACTTTTCCATAGATGCTTTCTGGAAAGAGACAGGTCTTTGCACATTTCAGTAAAATTACCCTTCAGCAAACACGTATTGCCCATCAACTCTACTAGAAGCTGCAATGAAACTGGAATAGCTTCGCATAACCTGATAAAGATATGCTTCTGACTTCATCATGTTTCTCAGCAGCAGAAGCAGCAAACTTCTGATGTTGAAGGCAAGGAATCTGTCAGTCCACATCAGTGGTTTTTGGTGAAGTTTCTTTAATAGATTTAGCAGGAGCATGGATAAAGATGAACCACAGAAAAAAAGAAAAGCCACAAGTAAAAGAAGATAGACATGTTTTGTAAGTTTTCAACATTCAACTAAAGTTGTCAGTGATTCCAATTCAATGTTCCGGGTGGGCAGTACTAAAGGGCAAGACTTTTTAAGGCTGAGAAATGCTTTAGGAGACAATTAATATGCTCAAAGCTTCAGACTTTGATCTTGCTGGTAACACCACCTTTGCCTTTTCAAGCACATCTACTCAAGTTAGAGAGCATTTCACAAATCATGTCTTAACAGAAAAACTGCATCTATCTGCTACCCTAATCTGACTACCTTTAATAACAGAACTCACATTCAAAACAGCAGTTATACTGAGGAAGATTTTAAAATAAAAACTATAATTAAATACAGCTGACTTTGGAGAACTGAAAAATAAGAAAAGTCACAATCATTAGCTGTTGCAGATACAAGAGAAACTAAAATAAGGTACAGAAGTTAAATGAATGGGATATGGTGTATTTCTATATATTTCATGTGTTCTTTTTCATTTTCTAATCCAAATACAAAAACAGGTTTCTCAGACTTCATCCACAGAAATTATCTAGAATTATGAAAACACTATTACTTTATAAATAAAAATATAATTCAATCATTAATGCTAGAAAGCATCAATTTAAACTCATTTACTTTCAGACAAGAAACAAACGACCATATTTGTTAATTCCTTAATGTAAACTTACAATTGATAAGGTAAACTTGAAGAACCGGGAAATTCAATCACAGTAATCTAAATGACCAGCTAATAGCCAAAAAAATAATAGATCTAGTGCAGATTTTACTCTGTGGCATAAAGTTGTTGACAATACATTCCTCAATAAAGAAAAATTGAATTATAGCCTTAGGGTGGTTTAATTTGGTACAAATTTTGAATAATGTTATATACATTTCCAAAGCAGATGCTAAGAGACTCTACAAGGACACTCAGCTCAATCAGAAGCCAGATTAAAGTTCCATCTGGAATGAAACAGTTCCACAGCTCTATTACAATTAGCAGAGTCACCAATGTCAGACTCAAAAGTTGGGCAATGTGAAACTCTCTCTTCAAAATACAGCTATTAGCCCAGAAACCAAACAAGTAGTCACACATCTTTCAAACAGAACTCTTTAAGCAATCACAAACTTGTGCTTTTGTAGCTAGGATGAAACCTCTCATCCGTATTATTATGGTCATATGAATCATGAAGACTATCCAGACACAACGATTTTGTATCACCTCTCCCATTGCATGCATGTAGCATTAAAAATCACATGTGTGCAAGTAGCTGCAATACTCTAAGTATCAGCAGGCTGAGAATAGTACAGAAGCTATTTGTATAAAATAAAATTCAAGATTGATTTTGAATTACCCTGATCTTTGCCTTCCCAATTCCCAGACTTCTTGTTATGAACCAAAGCATTTTCCCAACATGTCATGCTGAAGAACTGCACCCTGAAGTGATCCATCTTTAGACAAAATAAGAACAGAATTACCTATGAAATCTAATGGCTGAAAGTCAAAGCCTAATTCTTCAGCCAAATATTCAGTGTAACAGTGTTTTCCTAGATAGAAGCAAAACCCAAATTTCAACTCAAGTTTACTAGAAGAAAGCATCCTTTCAAAGCACAATTCAGCAAACAGTAGTGCTGATACATAGACAGTTAACAAACACATTCAAGACAGAAAAACAAAATATGCCACATGCCTTAAATTTACTATTTTACCATTTAAATAAATAATGCATCACACAAATAAGCAAGCCTGAATGCAGAAGTTAGAAATCAAATGCCCACATCTTGCATTTCTTTTCCCCCAAATAAATCCACAATGGATAAGTAGCATTGCAGACTTTGAAAAAATTACATCTCATTACACACATTTTCATCAAGAAAAGACTCGGTTAAAGAGCATATTTATGTTTTTCCAGTTGCTGGTTACATTAATCAGCCTGATTTCTATTATGAAATAGTAAGCTGCTAGGTCTGAAAAATATCTACAATGTTAACATCCGGATAAGAGCAAAGTGAAGAAAGAGATTAACTGTAGCCACTGTCCAGTTAGCAGCCTATACTGTTCTGTAATGAAGAAGTAAACTTCAACTTCCAAAAAACCCAGTAATATTCACAATGTTATATTTAGTACCTTTAATTAGTGTTCAAATACTATCCAATAATCTCTGTATCTGAAATCTAATCTTCTAAAACTTTAGAGCGAAAAATTAACAATCTGGAGCAACAATGCGACTTTGTCCTTAAGTCTGACTCTGTTATTTCTGAAAATAGCCCATCTATTGCAGCAGGATGGAGGCATTTAAAAGAAACAAACAGGAAAGTCTGGTGGAAATCTAAATAGAGAAGCAAGATGTCAAAACTAAGATCACTGCAACCCAATCAGTGCCTTTGACAGAACATTGCCTTTTTTAAGGCAGTGGTCAAAAAGTGTCCATGGCTGCTGGTTACACCAGAAAGGGCCAAGGGCATCCACAAACTCCAGTATTGATGAAATCATGAAATGATCACTGTATTTCAGTTCCACACATGAACACAGCAGCCCATCAAAACAGCCACCTTCCCTATTAGTTAACGCAGGTTTTCTGAAAGATTAAAAAATAAAATAGCACCCCAAAATTAAAATGTTAATTGACAGAAAGCAAAGTATTGTAATTGAAACATGTCTCAAAGCCTGGGCTGGGGCCACACCACAAGCCTAGGGAGTCTTTCCAACAGTGTCCAGGAAAGTATCAAATTCTTCCTCAAAGAAACATCCATGATGGTAACTGATGATTCATGACAGAGAAATGTTTGGATAGCATGGGTCCTGGTAACCATCTAACTGCAGTTGATACAGAGTGAAGCACAGGCCTTAACAGGTTTCTCCAAGAATTATCTTTCTCAGTGTTGAGTACATAAAAGCATTATCAAGATGAGGCACATATATAAGGCTTTTGCAACAATAAAGAACTATTTAGCTCATTTTCACAAGTAGTAATCATCCACACTTTTAATCTTCAGCATGTTTTTTTAATGAAGGTCTGCATTGCAATGTAAAGTTTTCCCAATTTAATCCATGATCTGTGACTCTTGTGGCAGAGTTATCAACTTGCATAGCTTTAGACAGAAATAGTGCAGGAAATGATTAATCTTTCCTTCCTCATTCAAATATTCAGTAAACTAAGAGTGAGCAATCGTAACCAACGGTAGTTTACTCCTTGGTATCACATTACTTGTCCCTAAGCAAGTCATGAAATGACTTGACAAAGGCCAACTACAAGCTTATTTAGCTTCAGACCAAGCAAGGGACTGGAAGCACTTAGCAGCATCTCTGAATGATCTCTTTGTCAATGAAGAGAAAAAAATATTAATTTCCACTATTCTGTGTATCTCAACAGCTCTTGACCAATGATGAACTTTCACCTACTTTAAAAGATGTGACACAAGTCCTGGTTACTGAATTAAAATGATTTGAGTTATTCTGGTAGAAAATTTCACATGATTCCCAGTAGTCCCTTGCCTGTGAAATTTCTTAAGTATCATTTCTTTTTCTGCTCCTTCTCAAGATCTACATGCAGCTGTTCTGAGACTTGATAAATGACACAAGCATAGGATTAACAGTGTATCAATACACCATTCCAACTGCCTCCTGTGGTCATGTCACCACCTTAAAGCACTTGGAGAAAACCACCTCATGGATAAACAGCTGGCTGATGTTGAACCCAGTGAAGAGACTGGATAGGGGATGGTCAAAAGAAAACAACTGAAAACTAATTTCGTAGAATTTTCTTTTTAATCAACAATTGGCCAATCTACTCCGTAGCTTAGCAACACTGTTACATTCTCTGTTGATGTTAACCTAGTATTTGGCAGCATCTGCAGAAAAAACACTTATCACCTCTTCTGTTAGCTGGAAAACTCTACTCCATTCTAGCAATGACTAAAAGTTATTAAATTATTCATATCTTCATCACCGCTCAGCTGCAGCATATTTCAAGATCAAGGCATAAAATTCTGGTTTTGAGCTCTCTTTTCTGTGCACTTGCTTGATTTCAGTTTAAACAACTACCCAAAGTTCCATGGGGAAGAAAATTCCCTATGATTAGAAAGACAAAACTCTTTCACATGAAGAACAGAACTTTCTTGGATGTTGGTCCAAGACCACAAAAAACATTCCCAGCAGGTAACAATGACCACCATCATCAATGCCAAGTCCAAAGGGCTTTTATTCCTCTTGCTAACCTACACATCAAAATGTTTTTAAGACACTTATTTAATACAAAACAAGACTCTATTTTGCTAACACTTCTTCCCTTGGAAGAGACTGATAGAACACAGCACTTACTGCACCGCTGGAGCATTGTTCAACACCACTGTCTGGAAGATAGCGTCCGACCTCAGCAGGGAGGCAAGATCCCGGTCCACCTCAGTATTATAACTGCCTGCCAACAGTTGCCATGCTCCTACCACCTTCCCTACTATTACTAGTGGAAGTTTACCCCTCTTTTTATACCATGCACTTCACACTGTCGTTCCAGAAGCAGCCAACCCTAAAAAGCTGACAATCACCTTCACATATGAATCACTTTTCGTTGGCAAATATCTTTGCTGTGCTTAATGGATACATACTTTACATGACAAAAACAAGACAGATCTAAAATCTGGTCTAATGTAGAAGAGGAGGTTTTATCTTACTTTTTTTTCTATTCAGTTCTATTTTCTTCTGTGTTCCATAGCTTGTTAGCCAAAATTGTTTTGAACAGTTGACTGCACTGTATACAGTGTATTTCTCCTACCTCTTAAGGCAGAAATATAATAAAGAACTCCAGTAAATTACATGTGTGACCTCCCATGCTTCAATCAAGGTTAGCTGTCCTTGGGATTTTTTTTCCAGATATACTCCTACCACAACTCTTAAAATAGTTTCCAATAATTAGCCTATAAGTGATGTAAGGCTTACTAACTCTATAATTTATCCCTATTTTCAACAGCAGAGAAAAAAGAATTCAATATTTGGGAATAGCTCCTAAAATTAACTTAATTGGAAAAGAAAGTGCACTACTTAAATACTTATAGAAGTGATAAACTGTCTTTAAATCAATATTTTAATCACTGTATGCAGTCTAGTTCAACAAATCAACGTATGTCTTCACCAGCAATCTGGAATTCACACTCTTCTTTTTTAAGGAAAACAGGGATAATGTTCTTTACTTTATAGTTTGCCTTTAGCACCCAAATTACCTTGACCGCATTATTCCATTCTGCAGTACGCAAAGACACATCACTAATTCTTTGTTGGAGGAAAGCTCTTCTATGTCACCCTTTTTTCTGGAAATGCATGTAAGATCATTAAAAAGCAATCCTACTGAGACAGAATCATAGAATTATTTAAGTTGGAAAAGACCTTTAAGATCATCAAGTCCAACTATAAACCTCACACTGCCAAGTCAATCACTAAACCATGTCCCTAAGTGCCACATCTACACACCTTTTAAATACCCCCAGGGATGGTGACTCCACCACTTCCCTGGGCAGCCTGTTTGAATGCTTGACAACAGTTTCAGCGAAGAAATTTTTCTTAATACTCAACCTAAACCTCCCCTGGCACAATTTGAGGCCATTTCCTCTAGTCCTATCCTTGTTACTTGGGAGACTGACACCCAACTCGCTACAACCTCCTTTCAAGTAGCTGTTGACAGCAATAAGGTCTCCCTTCAGCATCCTTTTCTCCAGGCTAAACAGCCCCAGTTCCTTCAGTTGCTCCTCATAAGACTTGTTCTCTAGACCCTTCACCAGCTTTGTTGCCCTTCTTTGGAGATGCTCCAGCACCTCAATGTCTTTCTTGTAGTGATGGGCCCAAAACTGAACACAGTATTCGAAGTGTGTCCTCACCAGTGCTGAGTACAGGGGGACAATCGCTTCCCTAGTCCTGCTGGCCATGCTATTTCTGATACAAGCCAGGATGCTATTGGCCTTCTTGGCCGCCTGGGCACACTGCCTACTGGTATTCAGCTGGCTGTCGACCAACACCCCCAGGTCCTTTTCCACAGGGCAGCTTTCCAGCCACTCCTCCCCAAGCCTGTAGCGGTGCACAGGGTTGTTGTGACCCAAGTGCAGGACCTGGCACTTAGCCTTGTTGAACCTCTTACAATTGGCTGCAGCCCATTGATCCAGCCTGGCCAGATCCCTCTGTAGAGCCTTCCTACCCTCAAGCAGATCAACACTCCTGCCCAACTTGGTGTCATCTGCAAACTCACTGAGGGTGCACTTGATCCCCTCATCCAAGTCATTGATGAAGATAGTAACCAGAACTGGCCCCAGTACTGAGCCCTGGGGAACACCACTTGTGACTGGTCGCCAACTGGCTTTAACTCCATTCACCACAACTCTTTGGGCCCAGCCATCCAGCCAGTTTTTTACCTAGCCAAGAGTACACCTGTCCAAGCCATGAGCAGCCAGTTTCTCCAGGAGAATGCTGTTGGAAATGGTGTCAAAGGCTTTACTAAAGTCCAAGCAGACAACATCTACAGCCTTTCCCCTCATCCACTAAGCAGTTCACCTTGTCATAGAAGATCAGGTTAGTCAAGCAGGACCTGCCTTTCATAAACCTATGCTGACTGGGCCCGATCACCTGGTTGTCTTGTACGTACCACGTGATGGCACTCAAGATGATCTGCTCTGTAACATTCCCTGGCACCTAGGTCAGACTGACAGGCCTGTAGTTCCCCAGATGCTCCTTCCAGCCCTTCTTGTAGATGGGTGTCACATTTGCTAACCTCCAGTCAACTGGGACCTCCCTGGTTAGCCAGGACTGCTGATAAATGATGGAAAGTGGCTTGGTGAGCACCTCCACCAGCTCCCTCAGTACCCCTGGGTGGATCCCATCTGGCCCCATAGATTTGTGTGTGTCTAAGTGGTGTAGCAGGTCACTAACCATTTCCCCTAGGATTATGGGGGCTTCATTCTGCTCCCCGTCCCTGTCTTTCAGCTCAGGGGGCTGGGTACTGAGAGAACAATTGGTCTTACAATTAAAGACTGAGGCAAAGAAGGCATTAAGTACCTCAGCCTTTTCCTCAGCCTTTGTCACTATGTTTCCTCCCACATCCAATAAAGGATGGAGATTCTCCTTAGCACTCCTTTTGTTGTGAAGGTATTTGTGGAAACATATTTTATTGTCTTTTATCGCAGTAGCCAAATTAAGTTCTAGTTGGGCTTTGGCCCTTCTAACTTTTTCCCTGCATAGCCTCACGACGTCCTCATAGTCCTCCTGAGTTGCCTGCCCCTTCTTCCAAAGGTCATAAGCTCTTCTCTTTTTCCTGAGCTCCAGCCAAAGCTCTCCGTTCAGCCAGGCCGGTCTCCGTCCCTGTCAGCTTGTCTCTCAGCACACGGGGACGGCCTGTTCCTGTGCCTTCAGGATTTCCTTCCTGAAGAATGTCCAGCCTTCCTGGACTCCTCTGCCCTTCAGGACTGCCTCCCAAGGGACTCTGTCAGCCAGGCTCCTAAACAGGCCAAAGTCTGCCCTCTGGAAGTCCGAGGTAGCAGTTCTGCTGACTTCCCTCCTTACTTCTCCAAGAATCAAAAAACCTATCATTTTGTGATCGCTGTGCCTAAGATGGTCTGCAACCACCACATCATCCACAAGTCCTTCTCTATTCACAAACAACAGGTCCAGTGGGGCACCCTCCCTAGTTGGCTCACTCACCACCTGTGTCAGAAGTTATCTTCCACACACTCCAGGAACCTGCTAGACCCCGCTGTATTGTATTTCCAGCAGATATCTGGTAAGTTGAAGTCCCCCATGAAAAAGGCCTAGCAATTGTGAGTCTTCTCCCAGTTGCTTACAGAATATTTTGTCTGCCTCTTCATCCTGGATGATGCTCAGTGGAAGTCACAATGGACTTTCATAACATGAAGAATCTTTTAAAAGGTAAAATAACTGCAGCTTTGTAACAGTGAATAATAACAGTTTCACCTACACTGTGAACTTCATTGACAGAGTATTTTGTGGAAAACTTTGTCATGAAAAGATAAAATAGTGTGAAAAGTTTCCCTTCATTTCTTCTCCTGTTTAAGGAAACTCAGATAACTGACCCTATCTTTTCTCATCCCAAAGTCAAAAAGCCAAATGCCTTATGCTAAAGACGTATAGATTTTGAAATATTTAAGGTAAATATTATTCCTTCTAAAATATATTTAAAATTAAAACCAAAATCATGGCAATCCATTTAGGGCATAAAATTATTTATAAAAATTAATTTAAATAAAAACAAAACCAAAAAGACATCAGTCTTTATGTGTTTGCTGCTGTAATCTCATACAACTGAAGAAAGGGAAAATTCAATGAAGTTAATAAGTGACATTTCCAAAACAAACAAAAGGAGCTATTTCTTCATAAAGTTAAAAGTCAACCCATGGAACTCTTTGCCACAGGACAGTAAAACTTTACAGAGGTTCAAAAAGTGATCACTTTTTTGGAGGAGAGAGAAAACCAGAGAGGAAAGAAAAAACCAAACAAAAAAAAACCAATACAGCTGAAAGTTGCTAGATAAAAAGACACCACTGATGATTCTCCTTGCCCATAATCTTTCCGATCTCTAGAAGAAAGAAGAGCATATGTGGGAAATAATGTCACAGACTTCTCAAACTTCTCCCTAAGCACCTATCTTCAGACAGGCTGGAGAAAGGAAACTAGGTTAGAAGTGTGTCTGTCCCAAGTCACTGTGGTTATCATAAGCCTCTCTGCTAAAGGTATAAAAGAAAAGACGGGTGAACAGTCTCTCAGGTGGGTGCTAAATACCATAACTGATTTTTCCAGTTTTTTTGATGGGGGGGAGTTCAATGACTTTCAAAGTTGTAAAACAACAGGAAAAGCAGGAAGACTTGGTCTCCTATTTTAAACTAAGAATAAAAAAAATTGTCTGAAGATAAAATTCACTGTTTTTTTACAGCACAGTTAACAGTTCAGTTTATTATAAGCAATATCTCATAAAAGAAATCCATTTTCATTTCAAAATGCATATTTTTCTTCTTCTCCTTTTAACATATATCCAGCATTCTTATCCTGTAAAAGAAATTACCTTAAACAAATTAAATATTGCTATCTTTGTACACTTAATATGAACTGGACATAAATAATGAATTTTAAAAGTCCTAAAAATAAATTAATTGGTTGTCCATTGTCATGCAAAACCATAAAAATTATTAATTTTGTACATGTTAAGGTCTGTAATTGCTTTTAAAAAACCACATAAAGGTACCAATTGTGTTTAGTAATAAATAAATATAAAACTACTACAGCAAAAGTATATTTACTTGAAAATCAACATTTACTATGGATACCACCTTTCTTCGGGAACGTAAGAAAGTAAAAACCCGACAATTTATATTCATGTAAGTCTAGATGTTCAAATCATGAATAAATGGCTGGTTCAAGCTGCACAAAATATTCCACTGACTTCTGTTACCATCAGATACACCATGCTTACAGAAACACTCTCTAATAGTAATACAATTATAATAATACAGATTAGCTCCTACAGTCTGTCTTTTCTATACTGTCATCAGTGGTTGCAAATAATGGACAATAATACAATAAAAAATATTTCCAGGAAACTGAGCAAAAAATCCTGCCTCTCCCCCCCACCCCCACCCCCACCCCTGCCAATTTAACAAGAACCCTTTGACAGAGCTTAG
Organism: Buteo buteo; assembly: GCF_964188355.1. Taxonomy (NCBI): domain Eukaryota; kingdom Metazoa; phylum Chordata; class Aves; order Accipitriformes; family Accipitridae; genus Buteo; species Buteo buteo. The sequence continues at coordinate 40,709,128 of NC_134172.1, forward strand.
TATGTTCTTCTGGCACCTAATATCTACTTTCTGGAACTTGAACAGATGTATTCATGGAGCGTTCTTTAAGTTCACAGATCTAGAGCTGAAATTCTGCAGATCTCTCTGTACTGAAGTCATCTGGGGAAGCAAGGTGACTGTGCTTGGTATTTCCATCTGATTCTTTCCTGACCTACAGGAGAGCACAATGAAAAAAGTCTATCTGAACAAGATTTAGAACAAGAAAACAAAGCCCTTTTAATTCTGATTTTAGTCAGCATGGTCACTTCTCTGATTTGTCTTGAACTAGTTATCTGGGTCAAAATATTATCACTTCCTAAGACAAAGATTTCACTTGAAATTCCAAGCTGGGACCCACTAATGGAAAAACAGAAATAAATACAAAAAAAACCTTGAATTTTTTATCTTCCAAGGACTGGAGATGTAGATTGTATTGACCCAGAATTTTTAGAATTCAATGTTATTTGGATGGATTAGGTTAGGAAGGTAATGGAAAAGATAATGAAAACTTACTGTATAACTGTTAAGTTATAGCATTCAACATTTACTAGCAAGTCTTTCAGCACTGTGTGTAAGGTGCATCCTTTCACCAGTAACAGAGACATGAAAGAGAATCTCAACATCTTTAAGCTGACTACTTGATGCACTCTAATTTTTTAAATAAATGCAATTTTCAATTTTTGCAGTCCTTTCCCCAAGATGAGCAGAAATAGAATTTGTGAGTGCTTGCACAACCAGGAGCTCCCTCCTCCCCATCCTTCAGACAACACACAAAGTAAACTTTGAGCTCAACTTTCTAAAACTCTTTTTTCCCTTCTTTTCCGAGATGATCAATTTAGAAGTTTGCAAGTAATGCATATAGAACAGCATTACATTTTACCACTTTTTCAGTTTGGAAAGACAAATATTTTCAGGGTAGGCCTGGTTCTTTTGTCTCAGAGAAAATGGTGGTCAGACTGAAGCTAAATGAGACAATGCCTAACAACACTATTCACATCGAGGTGGCATAAAGAAACAGCTGCCTTCCACTAACCCATCCCAGTTCTTTCTTCCTTCACCATTCAGCTTACTTTCAGTCTTTCTCTACTAGCAACCTTAATCTTTCCAACGTTTTGCTCCCTCTCCTTGAAAATCACTCCGTTGCTCTTTCTAAATCTTCTCTCCAGTCCTCCAACTACTTTTCTCTGCCTTAATCTATTTATTAAAGTGTTGCATGCTGAGGATTAACAGGGCCTCTGTACATATAACTGTAATTTTAAACACAGACTTTCTGAATAAAAGCAGTAGAAAAGTTTAACAAGTGACATTCAAGTTGGTCTCCTCTGTAACTTCAGCACTAGCTCTGACACAATCCTCAAAACCAGAGAATGAATACTAGTTTTCATACCTTAGAAACAGCTGCTATTCAGAAAGATGAAAGCAAGCCAGCCTTTCAAGGGTACAGCTACACTCCCAGAGACATGTCACCCCCCATCCTGTTCCTCAGTGGTTCAATCTACCATACCTGAACTTACATTATGTCAATAAAATTCTACATATATCATCGATTTTATCTATTTCATGCATGCAATGAAAAAGCAGCTTAAAAAATGGGGGAAGGGGTGACTGAGAAAAGTAATTCTTTTTCCAACCTGAGGAAACTTTAGACAAATTTGCCTTTGATAATCGACTGAACAAGCTGCACTGCAAGCATCAAGGGATGGTGCAGGGATATCTAGCAGGTGCTGCAGTTTATCACAAAACCGTCTAAAATAATTGGAAGTGACAACCAGCACTACCACAAATGATTTATTAGTCTTTCACTCAGCTTTTCAGCTTCCTCAGGGCCAGAATAAATAATTTACCAACTCTGTATCTTCCAATCATTAATTCTTCCCTGTGCATCCAAACTACATTTAACTCTGCTGGGTTCAGTGGAATTAAAAACACAATATGAAGACTTTTTCCCCCCCAAGTATAGCATTATCTGACTTTATCTAAAAGTAAAATTGTCAATCAAAATTTGTATCGGTGATAGAAGGATTAGAGCTAGCAACCAACACTGACTTACAAAATATCTGCAAAATAAAATGAAAGTTAAACTGAAGAGATATCAACAATGAAATGCTCCCAGGGGGTCAGGCGTGTTCTCAAGATATAAAGTACTGATAGTGTCTGAAGATATTGATTAGCATTGTTTTTCTGATCCATAAACTAACATTACTTACAGACAAACATCTTACATGTCCCACATGGCAAATGCAGGATGAAAACACTGAACAGGAAACATTCAGGAAATAAATGAAAAAGGAGATGTGGGCAAAATGGAAGGATTAAACATGAACAGAATGGTTTTGTAAAAAGGCAATTTTTTTGAGGAAATACATTAAAGATACAAGATTTACTAATGCCCTTGTGTTCATATCACAAAAAGAAATTAAAAAAAAGAGTATTATACAAGGCAGAATTATAAACTAGGAGTATAAAATGGCATAAAACCAAAGTACACTTTCAAATTTAAAACAGAATATATAAGGTACCATATTCCTATTAATTATGTAGAGAAAACACAGAGAAAACAAAAATCACACCCTAAATCCATTTTTGATGTAAGCTAGTCTTGTCTCATTAAATCAGCATCTATGATTAAAACCAAGATCATTTTTGGTACATAATGTATTGCATTGTTAGAGCAGCATCTGTTTGTTGCACAGCAACACATTTTTCAGCTTTAAGAAACTGTACTCATAGAGAAGAAACAATCCAGACTTTGAAGATATAAAAATATTTTTACTTCCAAAAGCATTTTGTACTAAAGGGGTTAATAACATTAATGTGCTAATATTTTGCATTCCAAGAAGAGGCTTCAAGCTGTTGGAAACATACAGAAGAAGAATTTCATGGTACTAACAGCTTTCTTTCAGTCCTATGGGACTGAGACAACTCAAACTTTAAGTGCTTAGCAGAAAAGCTCTGTAAAGCTATGAAGGGTAATCAATAGGGCTTTCACCAAATAATACAGTCTGAAATGAAATAAATTGGCCATAACAAAAATGCCTTACCCTTTTTCTCATCATTAATCTCAATATAGAGAAAAGTACAGTAGGACCTACAAGTCCAAAATAGCCAACATACAAATACATTTTCACACTACTTCTAACAATACAAAAAATTTTCACAAATACAGGAAATTTCATATTATTAATTTGAAAGCAATTTCTTATCTTATGTATTTCTCAAACATCAATTTAAACACAGATCATCATCTGCTGCAACCAGCCAAGCACATGCTGAACTCAATCTCCCAAAATTTTCAAGAGAATGACACTGTTATAAGGGCTGAGTATTTTATCACTATGACAAGGGATGTTCTAAAACATTCCCAAATCTGAAAAAATGCAATATTGTAAATAAAACAAAACTTAGAGAAACTAAATCACAAGCAAGGTATTGATATCTATGCTTTCTTCTGCTGCTGGGCCAAAAAGCCTTCAAAGAACTTAGGTCTTAGGAGACAGAGGGAACATACTTCGGGAAGCCTACAAAAGATAAAAATACACTTGATCCCAGCATCAGATCACTGAGCCAAAAGTCATTTGCCCTGAAATCAGTTATTTAGATTCATAAGAGAGTATTTACTGTGGTCAAATTTTAAAAAATAACAAAGTATGTTGCCTGTTGCTCATACGACCCAGATATGGGTCCTATAAACAAAGAGATCCAGGAGGCTGTTTTGTCATTTAACTTTTGGTGCTAACTTATTATGGCATCTTTCTTGAACAAGTGCATGGACTTTTTTACTTGGAGAAAAATGGATTTGGACACCAATTCCCTTAATAAGAGTCCTGAATGAAAGTATACAATGAAGTTTTATTGCTGTACAGGTTTCCTTATAGGTTCAAAAAAAACCCCAAACCCACCACAAAAAACTGTGTGTCCAGACTTCACTTCTTGGGTTTGTTCGTACTCTTATGCAAAAGCGTTCCAAAGTGACAGCTGGTCACAGAAAATAACGGGCCAATATACAGGTTGAAACAATTTTGGTAAGAAAACAGCATTCAATAGTTCATCTTTTTCTGATTAAAATGCAATTATAGCTATTGATACAATCAGAAACTTCCCAAATGACCTCTCTCACATAAAAATGATTTAGTAATGTTTTGAGTACTCTCTTCAAAGGTTAAATAAAAGAAGTGACTGAGATTAAAAAATGGGGGTCAGAAGTATCAAGCCCGAGGACAGTAAATCAGCCTTAATTTACCCAACTAGAAAGTTGCACTGAAATCTTCATTGCCTCTGTAAGAATACAAAGAAGTGTATCAGAAATTCTCATACATAGTTCTCAGCGTATAAGAAACTAACCGCATTTCTTCATGTTCCTATCAGTTCTGGGTCTATCTTGGTCAATAATGTCTGCTTATAAGAAATGTCCCTAAGGGAGTACTGGGTAAATTTATAATTGTATTTCTCCCAAAAGAACCATGTTGGCAAATATCAGTTTTGACAAAACATCCTCACCTAAGGTATAAGTTCGCAGATCTTCTCACTCTCAGTCACTCTCAGTGCGATTTTTCACCTCCATCAATCTAGTTCCCTTTCCTCACATTTTTTCATCACAGCTATTTGTACATTCTAACAAAACCTTGAGATGGGGAAGAAGAAAGGAAAATTCTGTTTTATCTGCATTTACCATTCAGCAAATCTGTCATCTCCACTTTATGAAAAGGAAGTGAGGCAGAGGAGGGCCACTGAGTGCATGTGGCAGTGAATTAGGAACTGAACTTGTCATCTCCTGATGACACTTGAGAGGTATACAAATCAACAGTGCATTCATTATTACCATTTTGGCAGACAGCGTAAGTTCAACCTCCAAGATTCTCCAGAGCTGCGTTTTACCCTGAGCTACCAAAGACCTTTTTTTTGTCCACCACCACCAAAAAATATCAACTAGAGCTAACTACAAGGTATGCAAGGTAAGCCAAAGTTAAGAATCCTGCTAGGTACATTTCTGAACAGGAACCTTAAACAAGAAATTTTCAATAGACTACAACAAATGAGAGAGACTTTTATTTAGCAAAATGCTCCTAAGTTCTTTTCCTTCCAAAAGCAGTGCTTGCAAATAATTTTAAGCAAAACTACCCACTATAAAACAATATCTGTAAAAATCCATGCAAGCTATTAAGAATCAGATAACTTCTTGACCTAATTCAAACCAAAGTCTGAACTGTCACTAGATGCTGAATTGACCTCTGAGTCACCTGAATTAATCTTCATAAAGGCTTCAAACCACCTGAAGACTCTGGAGAAAAGGAAAAAAACAAACAAAAAAAACCCCCAAAACCAAACCCCAAAACCGAGCACCTCACTTTCAGATTTCATCAATAAAAGTCAACCTTATCCAACTTAGGAATATTTGAAAAAAAAATTGTAAAAATAGCCCATTTTCCCCCTCCTCTTGAAGGAAGCTTTTGATTGTTTGATTTTATTTTTAGTTTTAACATGCAAGCCACTCAGCTAGTCAGCCCAGTCAAGCCAGCCAACATGTAAAGGTCTGATTTTGAAGAAAAAAAAATATATTTCATTATCACAGCTCAAACACGAACGCAGACATTCAGGTCTATCCTGTTGTAAAGTCTTCTTTTCTTTCTACATATAAGGATCATCCTCAAAGACTGAAATGGATGAAATAAATTGAGATAAGATAGGAAGTGACATTACATAAGGGAGTAAAGGAGGTTTATTATTTAGTAGTAGAAGCACGCCTCATGCCCTTATTTTGGGGGATGTATAGGCCATCCCTGAAATAGCCATTTTGAGTACATACCAACAACAGCACATGCTATGATCTTTTCAGTATTCTGCACAAAAAAGTGTTATGCAAACCACTTCATTTTGCTATTTCATGCAACAAATAAAAGGCATAATAAGTGTGCAGTGAAAAATCATGCTCTGTGTAAAGAAATGCCCAGACTTACGGAGTAACACACTCTTGTAATCAGCATAACAAAGGCAGCATGAGAGAAAGCAACTCAACTTCTAATCACGTTTTAGCTAACAGGTTGGTAGACACAACCATATGGAACAAGAAACGTCTCTTGTACTGAATGAATGGAATGCATTTCAGCTGTGTCTTTGCTGTTCTTAAATTATTAAGATTATGGGCACACTATCTACTTGAGAACAATGTAAGAAAGCTAGAACATTGTAACTTCCAAAGCTCAAATACCTTCAAACACAAGGTCTCTAGCATGCTCCAACAGATAAATCACTAAACTTCAGTTGTAGTTCTGACAACAATATATTTTTAAAATATAATTGAAGGTGAAAGACTGAAAAAGACTGAATATCAGAAAATACTCAGTGACAAAAATTGAACCTAGCATCATAGGACTTTTGGCAATTCTTCCATTCAACCCTTCCTCCTCCAGCCTTTCACATATTTAATCATCTGTTAGTAGAAATTTTTGTGGAATTGGTTGTCAAAAAGAAATAGTGAGGATGATCATGTTTTCACAGAAGCATTGTTAATAATGCATCAGGAAATGAAAAATATTTAGTTGCAATTTTCTAAGCTTTTTAGAAAAATATTCACTAATCTCTTGCTTCATATACAATACCTGGGTAAAAATAAGATCTCTACCCCAAATCCCTTCTATCTTATCAGGCCAATGATCAATTCCTAATATCAGACAAGAAAGTAATTTTTTTTTCTAACCTATTCTGTATATTCTACACCTTCTCCCTTTTTAAAAAGAACTGTTTCTTTTTACCTTTAACAACTTAATCTATGAGTTGAACAATCACTTGGGTAACACTCCGTATGACTCCCCTCACATTTGCAGGCCCTGGCCCTCAAGGTGGACTTTAACCATGCCAGCACCTGCTTGAGGAACAACACAGCATGGAACAAGCAACCCAGGTTTTCTGGAGTGCATTGACAACAACTTCATGATACAAAAGTTGAGATGGAGGCTTTCTGCTGGACCTCATACTTACAAACAAGAACTCACCAGGGATATTAAAAGCTGAAAGAAACATTAGCTGCAGCGACTATGAGATGGTGGAATTCAGCATCCTGAGAGGAGGGAAAAAAGCAAAAAGTGGGATCATAACCCCGGACTTCAGTAGAGGAGACTCTGACCTATTCAGGGATTGGCTCAGAAGCATCCCATGGCAGATAGCTGTGGAGAGAAGGGTCCAGGAAAGCTGGTTGACTGTCAAGGATGTCCTTCTCCAAGCTTAAGAATGGTTCATCCCAAAAAGCAGGAAAACAAACAAACATGGTAGAAGACCTGAATGGATGAACAAGGAGCAGCTGGCAGAACTCAACACAAAAAGAAAGCATACAGGAGATGGAAGCAGGAACAGGTAACCTGAGAGAAATATAGACATCATCCAAATAAGCAGGGATGGGGTTAGGAAAGCCAAAGACCAGCTGGAGTTGAATGTGGCAAGGGATTTGAAGGGCATCAGGTACATCAGCAGCGAAAGCAAGACTAGGGAACATGTGGGCATACTGCTGAATGGGAACTTGGTGACAAAAGACAAATAGGAAGCCAAGACCCTCAATGCTTTCTTTGCCTCTGTCTTTACTGGTGAGACAAGCCTTCAGCAATCCCAGGTCCATGAAACCAGCGTGAAAGTCCAGGGCACAGTAGACTGATCCAGGTGGAGCAGGATCAAGTTTGGGAATATTTAAACAAGCTGGATGTACACAAGTCCATAGGCTTGAAGGGACAGACTCACAAGTGCTGAGGGAGATAGCTAATCTCATTGCAAGGTCATTCACAGCAATCTTGAAAAAGGCATGGAGATCATGGCAGGGTCCTAGGGACTTGAGCAAACCAAATGCCACTCCTCTCTTGAAGGAGAGCAAGAAGGAGGATCCACAGAACTACAGGCTCATCATCCTCACATCAATCACCAAAAAGAATCACCCCATGTGCCACACTACAGACTGGGAGTCAAGCGCCTGGAACTCAGCTTTGAAGAAAAGGACCCGGGCATCCAAGTGGACACCAAGTTGAACATTGAGCCAGCAATGTGTCCTCACAGCAAAAAAGGCCAAGACCATTAGGAAGAGTATTACCAGCAAGTCGAGGGATGTGATTATCCCCCTTTAAACAGCACTGGTGATAATGCTTCTGGGGTACTGTATGCAGTCCTGGGCTCCCCAGTACAAGAGAGACACAGACTTATTCAAGCGCGTCCAGCAGAGGGCCTGAAAGATGATTAAGGGTTTGAAGCATATGAAATATGAGCAGATGCTGAGAGAGCTGGGATTGTTTAGCCTTGAGAAGAGAAGGCTCAGGGTATTTCATCAATTTCTAGACATTTCTGATGGAAGGGAGTACAGAAGATGGAGCCTGACTCTTCTCAGTGGTATCCAGTGAACAGATAAAAGTCAATGGATACAAGAAATCCCATTTAAAAATAATAAAAACTTCTTTTACCATGAGGATAATCAAAGACTGGAACAGGTTGTCCAGAGCAGTTGTTGAGTCTCTACCTTTGCAGATATTCAAAACCCAACCAATGTCCTGAAGAACCTGTTCTAGCTGACCCTGCTTTGAGCTGAGGAGTTGGACTAGATGATCTCAAAAGGTGCCTTCTGATGTCAACTACTCTGAGATTCTGTAATTTGATTTATGGGAAACCATAAATGTTTTTGCTCAAGTTATTTGTATTCAACAGATGTTTATAGATCATTAGTGTTAATTATATAGAAATCAGCAATTGGACCTTAAATAGCTTGTTAATGCAGGTCTTCCCAAATCACTATATTAACTTTATTTCTTCAAGTATTTGTCACATGCATTATTTTCCTGTTGATTCTTTTCTTAAGACTCTGAAAGTATCATGTGAACAAAACAATGTACTTGATAGCATGATCTCCATGAAATAACCACACAAAAATATTTCTTTAAAATCAAAATATATACACACACATTGACATGTATCTTAAATTTAACTAGGGCACGAGTTTTGAACACAGAGGATTTGGACATTCATTCATATTTGTACCAGAAGAGTACAAGAACTGGAGAGAAATCTTCTGTAGAAAAAAATTTTGGCAAATGTGGAGAACCAAAGACGTACAAGACAGATGAACTAATGGAGGTCTATATGAGAAAAATTACAAGATAAAATTTGACACAGAATGTCAACTAAGCCTTATAAATTACGCATAAATTTTTACCTTAGACAACTTTGGAACACTGAAGAAACAATGCATCAGAGGGAATTTACTTAAGAAAAGCCCTACCATATTGAGCCAAAGGGCTCATTTCTTTCAGATAATACAGGGTTTTTTCTGCATTAATTTTTCTGGTGTCTTAAGAGTTCTTAAAATGATGTTGTACTTCCTGAAGAAGATCAACAAAAGTCAAAATGAGTAAATCAGAGTTAAAAGTAACCAAACATGTCATAATTTGCACTCCTGCTGTTGCAAAATACAGCGAGATAAACTTCAGAGACAGTAAACGATTATTACCCCGTGCGGTTTATGTACCTGGCAGCAGTATCTTTTAACACCATACCTAGGCACTGGCTCAGAGTACTGCTTCATGACTGCCTCCTAACCTCTTCAACTGTCTTTTATTATCCCCTCCTTGAACTAGCACTAGCATTAATGTAATCAGATCAGAAAATTAATAAAGACTAAAACTAACATAGCAAAAGAATGCATGGATGCACAAGCAGCAGCCTGCATAAAACTGGTGAGAACACATGGCTAGGGAAGGGGGCTTAGCAAGGCTACCTTCTTCAATTTCTGAAGTGATTCTCCCAATTGATCATCCTTAAAATGCTTCAATTTATATTGTAGAGCAGTATTTATTCAAATAATAATTAGACTAGTTGTCCTAGAACAAAGATGACTGAAAAAACACTTCATGTTGATCTAGAAAGGGTAAAATGTTCATATTATGCATATCATTTGCATTTTCAGCTAGGGCAAATTCTAGTCGCTCAGTAGTAGCCAGAGTATTTTTTTTTTTTTTAATCACTTGCTCACATAAACTGTTTTGGAGTTGCCAAAGGAATTTTTAAGACTGCAAATTGAAAGGAAGGTGCACAATCTCTCCTATAATACAGTCACTATAAACTGTGCAAAGAATCAAGAACCTCTGCCTCACTTCAATATTTGAATGTCTTATAGAAAGAAAAAGAAAAAAAAAGAAAAAAAAGACTTTTGGTTTTACCTAAAAAAAAAAATAGCCTTTCTAAAAGATTCTCCATAATTTCCATTAGTAATGAATGTGAAAGTTGAGCTGTATCTCCCCCCAAATGGCAAACTTACACTTTACTGTTTTGCATTTAACTATTTAGCAATATTGCCTTCCTGAGGTCAGCTTAATCCTATAATTAATAGGTTTATATCATTAATAGCTTTTTATTCTCATTTAGAGCATTTTGCCACGTAGTTTTTTCATACTGTTAGTTCCCAGAGCAAAATATCTTCCTTTTTGTTTCTGAATGTTTCTGAACTCTGTCCTGTCCCAAGCCACCACCAACAGAACAGCTTCACCTTGATTCTCAACAAATCAAATGAATGCAATTAACTCAGTTCAAGATCAGGATTCTTTGTCCATAAGAACCGCAGGCAAGACTGGGCTTTCCTTTGGAAAGTGAATCTAATTTGCCCTTTTTCTGTAGTGCTGACATATGCCTTAAAGCAAGACAACCAGAACAGTCCTATGGCCAACATTACCCAGTAATTTTAAAAATCATTACTTTAAATTTACAGAAAGAGTAAGTCAGAAAAGAAAGAGGGAAGTGATCTTTCAAAAACAGCTGTAGCATGTAAAAGAAATTAGCATGAGTGACTGCAGGGAAAATATCAGCAATAGGCTTTGAAGAAATCTGGCTTAGGTCACTGAAAAGAAAACAGAGGCAGATGCTACGCTGCCTAGCCCAGGTCACTGCAGGGAGAACAACAGCTGGTTATCCGAGTCTTGCCTGGGACACGGAGTTGGTGCTTGATTCTACTGAGCCATTTTTTAATACATCCTTGATGATTTTAGTATGCGAGAAAAGCTGAAAACTAATAGATTTTTTTTTGTGGGTGAAACTATGACAAATTAAACCATTTATTTAGTAACAATACTTGGTTTTATTCTATGTGTAGTTGTACACACAAGAAAAAGAGTACAAATGTTGACTGGCTATGTAGATCTACATCTGAAATAGAATTAAGAGTTTCTGAAGTGCTCTACCGAGTTATCAATATTTTAACAGCTTTTAAAAGCTGTTATATAGTAGTGCAGATAGTTTCAGGACCAGAGGGTCTACACATTCATTCCATATTAACTGTGGTATATTTTAAGACATTTTATTTTCACATTCATATCGGGGTCAGAAGAGAGAATGTCCTCTGATCATTGTATCCACGATCACCTTTAGCTGAAAGTTAAAGAACTCCTTTTTATAACCCACTAACCAATGTTCGAATTGACTTAAGAGAGTTGTTGTTCATCCATCCAAGGATTTCATTAAAACCTCTACCATCGTAATTTCTGGATTATGTTACAGAAAACTGAACTCACATTATGGACCCTGGTAAGCAGAAGAGAGTTTTTAAAGTGAATTTTTCCATGATTGCCCAGCTCCCCATTTCATGACTCACGCATTCCTTCCAATCATATTATTCATCACTCCTTTTCATGAAGGCAAGAAATTATAAATGATTACCATCTTGATTTGTCTGAGCACAGAAAAAAATATCTTTAGAATCAATGGACAACTCTACTCAATAGATCAGCTACTTATTCAAAATATGTTTCACTGAAAATGCAGAATATGCCTTCAGATGTGCTCATAGTTTTACTAATTGTTCTAAGATGTATTGCACGCACATGCATACAATAAAGTCTTTCTCTAAGAAAGAGTCTTAAGAGTAGTACTGTAGATTTTAGGTGATTAAAGAGAAACAAAAGATTTTTTTTCGGGTTATATATACTTCTCACTCCCCAGCTATTTTTACATTCACTCCCAGGTAGTGCAGGCATTTATTAAGAACAAGTAGGCAGAGCAAGGCAAACAGAACTCTTTATATGAATAAAATGAAAGTGAATGAAAGTGTTAAGAAAATTATCTTTTGAACCAATTAAAGAAGATATAGCTTAGAAATACCATGGAGAGGAGTTGCATAGAACAGAAACAAAACCCGTTCTGTATAGAAACAGAAAAAAAAAGTAAATTTATCTAGTCAAATAATTGCACCAATTTCATTTGTTGACTCCAGCTTAGAAGAAATTCCAAAGAAAAGCTTATACATCAAGTGTCTAGATTACTCATACAGACCCAACTATATCTATCGCAAAGAAATTACTTCTTGTTTACCTGAATCCACAAATCGTATGAATTTCATGTTAAAGTTTACTGTACAAAAGTTAAGTTTTGCAGTATTAATCTAAAACCTCCAAACTTTTTTTATCAAATGTTAGAATTGACATAAATGTGATAAAGTGGGACAATCCCAGATGCTTAGGGTCTTTGAAAACTCTGGTCAACTGAAACATGACAGATACACTAACATACACATACAAACAGGAGAAACTAAAAAAGGGAAAATAACAAAGTTCTTTGCATTTCATATTTTTGCTGTTTTTGCAAACACTATAAGGGATGTTTTTAATGTTTGTTGATCCTCACAATAGAGTAAGGAATATTAAATCCAGCTATAACCATATGTCAAATGCAAGAGCCTAGGATAAAGAAAATAGTCTAAAATTAGTGTTTACTATATATAATGCTGTAAGAGAATATATTCATCAACTTCAGTGCCACTATCAGCTTGTCGTAAGTTACGCTCAAATGTTTACAAGATCAGAATTTCAGCTCAAAGGAAAAACATGTTTCAGTAGAGACAAGTCACCACACTAGGCACAGCCTTCTTCACTGAACTTCTTGCATCTTCACTGTATCGCTGACAAGATGCTAGAGGCTCTTTCTGGTAGGCATGAAGAAGTATGCACGAACAAGACTAAGCTATTGTGACTACCACTTCGCTATTAAGTTGCATCTGAGGTAGATAGGTATTGCTAGTATAAATAAACTGGCAAAGTGCTCCTGATGTAGACTTGACCTAACTCATTAAAACAGAGAAGGAGAATCATCAAAAACTTTTTGGATTTGAGGTAGATAAACTCAGTGAGCTACATTTATGAGGTTGCTAGTCATCTTCTTTTAGGTGCTACTCATTTTCTGTAGCTAACACGGATTAAAAAAACCCATAAAATATTGCTTAAAGTTTACATAATACTTGCAACCATTACTGAAATGTAACTAGTTACTGTAATTCTCATGAGGATAATTTTTTCACTGCTTGCAAAATAGGAGGCACTTCCTCCCAGGAAAGGTCATCATGGTATGTGGACAGTTTATGTCAGGTGACCTTATGAAAACCATATAGAAGAAATAAGAAGGGGAGATACTGTAAAACTAAAAAATATTAGATTGCAGTTTACACCATGAACATCTAAGAACCCATGTTTTGCATAAAAATATAAACTAATTAAAATAGTGCAAATAGAACAGAAAAGCTACATGTGTGTAGCTTGTAATAAAGCTGCTTACTGTTAAAAGGTTTTCATAGAACAGGCTGTTGGGGTTCAATATTCAAGTTAAAATTCACAACTTACTATGTGAATGTTTAACCATGCAGCTATAATATCTTCTAATGTTCTTTCACATAAAAAAGTAACATCTCTCATACACTGAAAGGTATGTATATGAATGTACAAATATGTTGTTGTAAGGAGGCTGATATTTTAATAATATAATGGGATGATTCAACTCTGCTATTGCTTTCAGATGTCCAACACAAAAGACCCTGTGCTTCTCAATAACCCACTGTTGCTCCCAACATTATGCCCGTAAGTTCCTGTCATCATACCATTGCTTCCCACGGTTAAACTCTTTCCTCTCAAATTTACATCTTTGTCCAGCTTCTGTCCCCCTGTGGGATCCTTAGGGCAAGTTGAGAACAACTGCTTACTACTTGACAATGCTATAGAGTGTAATCCCGGACCTAGAGTGGTAATATCTTGCTGGCTATACCTTTTTCCTCTTGTAGACATCTTCTTTCTAGGCAGCGCTGCAAAGATTTTTCTGTGAAACATACAGAATTTCTACTAGCTTGAGGTTTTTTTCTTTTGTTTTTTTTTAGCTGAGGTGTTACTACGATCCATGCTTTACGTGAACTTATATTTTAAATAATGTTTGCATCATTTCTTTTTAAAACACCATGCTTTCATCACTGTCAGCTCTGATCAATCCTACAGCCTTTAACAGAGACTTCCAAAATGCATTGCAAAGCAGCTTCCCTACAATGTGAAACAGAACTTGACTATTCGTTTTACAAAACCAAAATATGTGTTTGGTTACAAATACTGGAGTATTTCTCTAGTATTTCATTCAAAGGACTTTTTTTAATACTTGTAAAGTTTGCTTTGAGAGAGTGCTGATCCCTATTCTGTGAAGCAAGCTAGCATCATTAGGATGACAAAATCAAGTCTTATTGTGGCAAGAAGAAACATCATTTAGTGTCAACAACACACTGCTATTGATTTGAACTCCTCCTTGCCTCATGGGTGAAATAACAAGCTCCTACACACAGACTCTCTAAGCATACCAATAGAGGAGAGAGGCAAGAAAAATACTAAAAATGGCTGTATTAAAGATACAACAGGAAATATATGACTCATGAGATGTAAATTCTTTTATCTGTATGGAATAAATTGAAGAAGAGCTTAATATGGCTTCTGCAATTTCTATGGAGTTAGATTAGAACAGAAATACACCTACCAATAATACACCAGATTTAGGCTTCCCAACCACCATCTCCTAACTGTTCAGTATCCCCTGTGAAACAAGCCAGCTTCATTTTCATTATCTAATATGTGACTATTCACGTTTTTAAAATGACACCTTATTTTAGCATCCTGGTTGGCCATTTCAGTGTAAGATGGGGAACTGATTGAGCATACAGCGTAAATTATCCCTTCACATTACTGGCAGGATCTCTCTAAAACAGAGCTAAGAAACAGTCTGTCAACATGGATAGGTTCGCTCTTTTTCTATTTCTGAACAACGGACTAAAATTTTCAGAAAAAAACCTGTAACTTTCTTCTTAAAAGATACAAAAAAGAATAAAACCATAGTCAGTTATGCAACATCAATATAAATACCACTTTGCACATTGATAGTTCTTTTTCCAGAACCTAAAGCTATGCCTTTAAGCAAATTTGCAAACCAAAAAAAAATGTAGCAAGATAAAATACTACTTATGTTGTCTAACTGCACCCAAAATTTAGGCTAATTTCAAACACTTCTGTAGCATCAAAGTTAGCATGCTAGAATTCCACAGTTCATCTCTTAAAACGTGAATGAAGTAATATACAAGGCATAAAATATTATTTCAAGATAACTTCCTTTTAAAAATACTGAAGTGTAGGGAACAAAGCTATTTTCATACCACATCCGAAAATGGATGAGGTGTGAAAGAAATCTCTTGTTTAATGTGACCTTTGGCTGTACTTTCACTTGTCATCATTATGAAGTAGCTACTTTCAGTGCCAACACATAAGCTGCATTATATTACCCTATAACAGTAGTAGCACGTCTTTCAGGAAGTGTTTCATACTCTGAGAAACTGGTGGCAGAATGCATTGACAGCACTTACCTTTGTAACTGCTTATAATAGCTCTTATTCAACAATAAGACCTCATTTACACAAGGAAATAAGAGTGACTGTACTAAATTTCATAGAGCATGTCGCATAAACTAGTCTATGTTGAGGAACTCCCCTGGAGTTCTCAGCTTCAGTGAAAACATTCAAATAAGGAGAAATGTAAATTCCAGATTGGAACTCTGCCCCAAATAATAATATTCAGAGCTTTGTTACTGTGCATAGACCAAAAATACTGCATTGTTAAGATCTGCAACATACTTGACTTTTCTTAATGTATGTAATTAAGAAAATATTTCTGGAAAGCAAATGAATTTGAAATTCAAGTAAGATTAATAGAACAAATACGACAAATTTACGTTTTATACAATGGTAGCAAGCTGCAGAATAAAAATCAGTAGCTGTCATTGTCTAAAGCTGTTCATCTAACACCGTAGAGAGAAAAACCATTGATACATACTGTACACACATTTTTATCCATGTATATAAATCAAAGGAAACAGCTTCCTTTAAGGCAAGCATATGAAGATACTAAAGCAAGATACAAATTAAATATTCATACATTCAATATTTCAAAATAAGGAATTTGGATATACACATGCATAATTTAAGTTCTATAGTGAAACCTGTCTACAGAGGCCATTTCTACTGTATTTCAACAGCACTGAAACTTGAAACGTACAATGCAGCCTTTCCATGCTGTGTTAAAACTTTAAAGTATATAGTAATTCATTTCAAGCACTAAACATAGAATAAAGGCCACGTTATGCACACTGCACTTTTGCAGAGGAACTGCTGCTGTGCCCTATTCATTATAGCTCTGAAACAGGGCTGTCAGTCCCAGTGCTCTCCTGCAAGGTGGCTTCCGACTGCCCAACAAGTTACTCATTGGGAACTGAAGTCAAATAAGCAACTTCAGGTAAGAGGCTCATCAGTCCTGAAAAACCCGTCAGTCAGAATTGATTCTGAGTCACATTCTGATCCCAGGCATGCGTTTTAAATTCCAGCTCTACAGAATTTAAGCCTAAAATTGGCCCCTTACACTGCTTTTATACATTCACTCAAGCCTTTTGGAGTAAAAGATGAGATTTCAGACCTTTTTAATTAGCAAAAGAAAGCAACACGAAAACAGGCTTCACAACAGTACGTGGTACATGAGGAATGATTCTTTGTGAACACAGAACCTGAGAGTAGTTTACATACAACAACACAGATATGTTAAATTTTTTGAGCTTATAAATTCCTACACATGCAAAAAACACTGTGGGGGGAAAAAAACCCCTACTACCCACCTTCCCCCCTTGACATGTATCTTCTCCCACATGTGTCTAAAGATACCACCATTCCTCCCCATATATTTAAAACCTTGCCACTAAAAAGGAACTCTCCATATGAGTTAAGGTGAATGTATTATTTTCTTATTAGAAGCTAAATGTATTAGTTCAAATATCAAGAGTCTCACTTAAAAATATCCATTTTATTGGGACAAAAATATCTCAAGTTGACTTTAAGAATAATAAAATAGTACTTATGAAGGGGAAAATAGAACTACTGTGCTTCTATGTGTTTTAAAGTAAACATTTATCTTTGCTCCTTAAAGGTCACTCATTTGATCTTGACACGTCTATGAAATAATAGAAGCAAAAGCTAAATAAGTAGAAAAGTGATATTAAGCAATATAAAGCTAAACAAAATTAGTATCTACATGGTAAATTACTTCATTGAAAACCATCTATGGATTCTGCAAAGAATATACTTTTGCCTTAGAGCTAGTACTTTAATTTTCAAGAACCAAGAAAAAAAAAAAAAATCAAAACTAGTCAGTAACAATGCAGCGTCGAAAAGCAATAAACTCAAAATTAAGTTATAAATAATTTAAAGCATGTCATGAAGATGTATTAATAATTCATCAGATAAATAATTTACTAAATAATCAAATAAATAAATAATGAAATACATAAATAAATCAGCAAATAAATAATTCTGCAAAATAACCTAAACAATAAGTCACTAAAACAAATGACAAACCTACAAAACTACAATGATTTTCTAAATTCTGATAGTTTTAAATAAACAAATGTATATAAACTAGATCAATCTTTGGTGGATAGAGAAATATTTTTCACTGCTATTGGTAAATTCCTGATTACACTGCACAAGGATACAATTTTAGATTTTACAAGTGTGCAGTTTTTCCCTTGTAAATTATTAACATGATTGCTACAATACATCCTGCTCTGTATTTTACACGTAATCCCTTTATGTAGCTCATTTTTTGCCCCCCAAAATGGAAATCTCCTTACAACATTCTTAATTCACATATTTCTTTTTTTTCCTGGGTGCAGTACTTACAATACTGCAATAGCCTTCTTGGTGGTTCTCCTCCTGTCTTCTGCAAACCTTCAGAAGTTTTGCTGCAGGGGGAAAACAAGTAGAATAACCTTAATTATTACAGATGGTATCTCATTCATTAGCGGATGACAACATTTTATTTGAAAGCACAAGAAAAGCTGTTTTATAATTCTACAAAGCAACTTAATGTGAAACAACCATTACAGTTTGCAGACTACCGAAAGTTTTTAGAAGTCTTTGGTGGAACGAGTTCAAGCAGACTGAGGCCTGTTTCTTGTATTTAAGCTGACACACAATCTGTGCAAACTGGCACTAATTCAGATGTAAAGACAAACCACGAGAAGGACAAAATACTTGGCTGACATCTAATGTTATCCTTGATTTTGGAAGTTCATAGTCCTTGAAAGAATACAGTGAGATCATTTAATATCCACTATCTAAGTACATTCACAATTTAATTAGAACACTGCACTCCAATGCCAACAATGGTACCACAAAGGTCAAAATCCACTCATCTCCTGAATCAATTTTCATTCTCCATTTATTTTAATGAATAATATTGACAACCACCATAGTTTTCTTCAAAGTGGTATTCCGTAACTATAGCAGTTAAAGAAATGTGCCATAAGTGTAATCGTGTTATCAATTTTTTTCCATACTGTCAAAAAGGTTTATTTGCTTTCTTCCGTAACACACATTACACAAAACAGTG
Source organism: Buteo buteo (assembly GCF_964188355.1). Lineage (NCBI taxonomy): Eukaryota > Metazoa > Chordata > Aves > Accipitriformes > Accipitridae > Buteo > Buteo buteo. The sequence goes on from NC_134172.1 coordinate 40,727,862, forward strand.
AGAGACAGTTGCACAAACCGTGCTACTGACATCATCTCTGTACAGGACTGTAAAAGTGAATGAATACATCAAACTTGAGGTTATATATTGTTTATATGCACAGGTTTTTTGCTACTTGGTTCAAAGGAAATCAGTATGCAGTGTTGTTTCTGCTGGTAAGATCTCAAATGGTTGATGGTGTTGCTGTATTTCAGCATTTAAAAGCATAAAGGATAATTTACTCTTAAAACTACTTGGGCACATTATATTTAACAAGTCTCAAATTCTCTTTAGGGATTATAATAAGGAAACACTTTGCTTAATCATAAATTTTATATTTATCTTGGCTAAACACCCTCCTTTGGATAGACTGCCATGTTTTGTCAACAAAAATCAACACAGTGGAAATGAAGTACTTGTTCTGTTGTGTGGTCATTCAAAAGGGTATGTAGAAGTAATGTAAATGTGCACCAGCGCTGCTGATAATTTCACGCTCTCATACACTCATTTCAATTTGCTTTAAAAAGGACTATTCCTCCTGGCTAAATACAGTCATCATGAAAAAGTATACCTCCCCTTTGAGCTAATAACACTGCAAGCCCCAAAACACAAGAGTACAAAAAACTTCTATATTTTAAGGAATCTGAAGCACTTTCTTCTCACAATATAGGATTCTGAAGTGGGACAAATGAGACTGGTTTTATTGCTAAGGTATTCTCTTTTAGTGCCCAGATTTCTGTTTGAGAATGGCAATTCATCCATTCCCACACCACATCTGTGAATCCCATCCACTCCCGAAACAAATCATATACATCCTAAATCCTTCTTTTTTAAAGTAACGGATCCTTGTAAAAGCAGTATATACCTTAACACATTAGAAGATTTTGGGGATTACTGGGACATAGAATGGCTCAGGAATGATCCTGAGGTTCTGGAATCAGACTGTCTCTAGGAAGTACCACTTAGACATAGATCATCTTCCTTCATCTGCAGCTTGGCAGCCTCTGGTAGCAAAGTGATTTTTCACCAGACAGTTACAGTACAGCTAAAACTGTAATTACAGTCACCAATGTCTTAAAAAGACTTTTTTCTTCCTTCTAAAATTTACTTAGTTTTTTTATTAGTTTCATGTTTAATTTGGGCTTCTAATCTATGATTACAGAACTGACCTCCTCACACAACTATTTCTAAGTTAGAGGGTCATAATTCCCCGCTCAAATAGACACGTAAATCATTTAAAGAAGGGACACAAAACCAGTGACCTGGGATACAGCCACCTTTCCCTCTCTTGCAATCAAATGCAAAGTCCACCCTACATAAGAGGTAAAGGACAGAAACTGAATTTGATTCCATTCCTCTGTTCTGCCAGCTGGTCCTTTTCCCCCGCAACCCTCAAACACAGTACAGGTGCCTTAACAGATGATGAAAAAGATTGGTCAATAGAAGACTAAAGCAAAAGGCAGTGCCATTCAGGTATACTTCATTGAGGAACAATACCAGAAATCAAGTAATTGCGTGCATTCTGTACTCTGCCCAGACTGAGAAGATGAGTGCTGCAGTAAAGAGGCCACCTTGCTGGTACTCATGTTAATTTGGGTGATAATGCAAGGAACTGGATTGTATCACATACCCAAGAACAAATGTCAAATACTTACAATGGCAAAATTATAAATAAGGCTCACAGTAAAAAGCACCGAGCAACAAGATCTTCTTTTCTCCACCTTTTGATACTGCCATCATCAGAAAGTTTCTTAGTTTGCAGGTACAAATCAGGCTAAAAGAAACCACATACTGCTGCTGCTTCGCTTTGGGAACTCATGAAAATAGGAACCAGAGGAAATTTTAGAAAGAGATTACCATATTTCAAAATTTAGGACAGGAAATTTTTTTTTTAATGTTCAGGAGCAAATACAGGGGAAAAGAAAAAGGCTGGATAGACTTGCTTAACCAAATTTTAGGTAATGTAAGATACTGACCACTATATTCTGACTCACATTTCAAGGATTCTTTGAATTGTTATGAGTTACATAAACTATCTTGCATTACCAGTGGAAAAAAAAAGTAAATACTGCAATGGATTATTATATTCAGGAATTTAAATAATACGTAAATCCTTTCCAGGCCAGAAGCCTCATTCCTCTGCCACACTTCCCTCCCTCTATTTATTACAGTTGATCAATTAAATTAAAAATTATCTGTCTGGTCTACTTCATATAGAAAGATACTTTTGTGACTCAGTACAGTACTTCATTAAAATTTTTAATATATCTCTGATTTTTTTACCATAAAAGGCAAAGAAGTGCTTGTTATACATAAGTCCAACTAAAAATGTAAAAGTAACTCTGTCTTACAATCAGTTATAGGATAATTTTGAGTATGCTCCTGATAAGATCTTTGAGTATTTCTTGAATAACTTTTTAACCAGCTTCTTCCAATTCTCTCTTAAGAAAAAAATCAATTTTAAAATATTAAAACATATAGTAAAATGTTAAATCCCAAACTACTGAATCAAGTGCTATCAATACAACACATAGCTCATTTGACTGTTATGACCCACGTTTCCTAGTCGATTTTTAGATAAAAACAAGCAGATTACTAGCAAAGGTTTATCTCAAATTCCCACATGTACAGCATGCCACATTAAACATATGCAAATCAACCTCTTTCTCCTTTAGTTTTTTTGAGCTGACAACTCATATGACCTGAAGCCATGGTTAACGATTACAATTATTTGACTTTCATATTTATACAATCAGTCATCAGATATGCATGTTAATTGATTTTAACAGATAGTTTTGTATTCTAATGATCAACAGTAAGCGTACACTTTACCAACCTCTTGATTTATAAGAAAATAAAACTTATGTCAGTTTTCACAATTAACCCTTCACTGTATTGATTTGCAGTGTTCACTGCAGACTTCTTCATAATACGTTAACATGGAAGTACTCCAAACTATGGGATCTTTATTTTGGTAGCAAAAATTGATATTCCAATTAGAGACACTTTTCTACCATTTTTAAAAAACACAATTACTACCCTATTTAAACAATACATTGTCTTTTAATTAGGAATGATGAAACATAATCAACACCTAAATGAATGGACTGGGCAAAAATTAATTTACAATTATTTCATATTCACATTTTGCTACTTAAAGTTCTTTTCTCTTTTTCGAAGAACCTTAGCTGTGCACTTTGTGATTCTAATAAGCCCTCAAATGTCATATATATGACAGAGTACAACCCTACTTTTAAGATCCTTATTTCTCAAGTAATATGCTTAAGGCCAAAGCATTCCTCTGTTGCCATCACAAAACATATTACTGAATCAGTTACTTTTTTTTTTACATGGCTGAAAATGTATTCTTTGCAATTACATTTTTATTTCAGATGCCCTATTTATTGAAGCATCAAATACAAAATTACAAATTGCACAGATTTGCATGGGAAGGACTACTTTGTAAGTTTATACAGTGTGCAATCATCATCTTACACAATTAATGGTGGTTGTTCTTTAAGGATATTCATATAAAAGAGAGCGGATATTGCATTTTACTCTCAAAAAGATCAGTTTATGTCTTGTTCCATAGAAGGGCTCTCCCAATTTAGGCCTTAATTATTGTTGTTGGAGTAACGGCTTATGCTCCAATTTTGGTAAAGCTAAAGCTGCCAAATCCCTTTCTTGGTATATTTTAATATCGATACAGATACTTTAATTTCTGCAAAATGGAGAATCTTTCTACTTTCCATAAATAACTGAATGAGGTATTGAATCTATTCATCTTTTATCCAGGTGAGCATCATACACTCTAAGCTCTGCTACCATTCTCTTTTTGGCTGTCTGCTCTAATTAATTTCAAGTGAAATTTATCCATTATGAGACTTTGTTATACATTCTCCAGAACAAAAAGCAGCACAGAGACATCAGAGCACTCGTCTCAGATATATAATGCTGATTCAAGTTCCTATGATGTATCACGGACAGAAGAAACTTAAAGCCGTGTTACAATCATGAACAAGTACCTTAACTTCTAAAACACTGTTTAGTAGACTTTTCTGAACATAATGAGAAAGGTACTGAATATATAGGATTCTGTTGCTTTCATAATAGTTATTTTCCTTTAGCTAAGGTCTGGCATCATGGCAAATATTGACAATGCAAATAAATTCTCTTCAATCTTTCGCTTACTGGTAAACACCATTTTGGTCTTCAACAGATCTTGATTTCATCCTGAACATAATGAGACCGTCTGGGGGTCTGCAGAAAGGGGAAATCTATCCCACTGTAATCACTAACCCAGTTTTAACACCACACATACCAATGCAGAAAGACCCTGGTTTCTTTTGTACAATGCAATGCTACGAGTTAATCACCTTGAAGACTGACTATAAGGTTTATACTTTTGTAGCCAAGGCAGACCTTAAGATAAATGGAAGGGTGAAGTAAAGATCTTAAAGTTATATGTGAAACTCCAATATAAATGGCCTAAAGAAAATAGCGGGAAATAAAAGGTAAGACAAATACACTGAGAAGAAAATCTACATATATACTTCATGTGTAAAGATCTAATAAACTTAGAAAATAGATATAATTCCTAGTTTCTAAAAATGCTTGCTATCCTCTACTTATGTTTAAACATGACAGCATTAAAAATTACAGACTCGGTCACATCAGCTATGGAGAAAAACAAGTCAAATTTAACAATTGCATAAGTATGGGCTGACTGAGCCAAAGCAGTCCTACTCTAACTCATAAATACAGCACATTCATTTAAGTTAGAATTAATATCAACATTTTCACAAGATGCCTGAGCTTAGATTAAGGCAGGAACAAAAAAACCCAAAATACTGTTTACAACTCACTATTTTTAAAAAGTATGGTAATTGCTTATCATAAAGATCAATGATTAGAAGTAGCATAGGACTAACAATACTTAGTATATTTATTAAAAACCGAGAGGAAACAAAAAGTAGAAAGCAACTGGTGACAGCTTCTGATGACAACTTTTATGTAAAAAATTGCAACTACAACAAATTTCGCAGTTAAAGGTTAAATTAAGGCTATGAGTAGAAAGACAACCAATAAAATGCATTCTGAGAAATCAGAAAGTAGCATAGCTAGAAAATGTCCATCTGTAAGATAAACATTATGAGTGCAGTGCTAGCATGCCACCATCCAGACCACTATGGTTTGGATCACTGAGACTCTTATGGGGATCATGACAGGGGGGACTGGGGAAAAAAAATCCAGAAGCTCAATACAAGTGACTTAGTATCCAGCTATCACTGCATACTCTTAGTCACAAAAATGAAGTTGAGATCCATGCAATATGGAAAACCATTTACTATACTGCCCCTGTTGCACAGTAAGAAGTTCTTTTGCACTGTTTTACACATAAGAAATAAACATGGAAATGGATCATAAGTTTAATACAACTAGGTAGGTAGGTAACTATCTGTATCCAAAGGTGATCCAATTTGATTAGAAATCATCAAGGATAAGGGCTTTCAATAGTCCTTGATGTAGAAAGCATAGCCTTTATGACGTTTAGTTAACTATATACCAAAAACATTTAACTATTTTGTAACTCACTGTAAAACCTCAACAAAGAAAAAATATATTCTCTATCAGCTGGATCAGTTCCATACAGCCATATAAACCCCAGCAAAGGTGCAAGGCGTGGAAGGAAAATAGCAAAAAAGGAGAACAGGGGGAGGACAAAAACCATATTGCTCATTTTGATGATAAAATTATCTAAGCCCACACACAGGTCATCTAAGTGTGATAAAAAGCCACATTTGTAGAACCTCAGAGCATCAGTTTGTGAAATGGAAAACCTTACACCACCTCCAGGATGTCTTACTTCTACCAACATCAGTAACACTTTCACTCCCTAAATCTCACTCCATTTTATAATGGTGAACTAAATTTCACTGGACTTATTAACATTAAGAACCAGATTAATAAGAATGGCAATAGTTCATTTGCATAAAACTAGACCACTACTTTGATGCTCCCTGTCTATAGCAAAGTGTCACATGAATACTGCATAAGCAGCCAAATGCGTCTCCTAACATAAAGATTCCTTCTGAGATAGCCAGTGTCACTGGGAGAACTATTGCTTGTGGCATCCAAATGGACAAAACGTAGAAACTTCACTGCTAAAAAAAACCCAAAAGGCTGCAGTTTCTCTTAGAACAAGTGCATATTTCACACAGAATCATCAAGTTAGTGAATGCAAACCACAGCAGAAAACTGCTGCAAATTTCAACCCTGTCAGTAGATAGATGAATTTAGGGAAGAGGATGTAAGCGTCATCAACGTAGGACAAAATTGCTGGGTTTTATTTTAAACATGCTTAAACTCAACGTTTTAACTTAAATATTTAAGAATGATTTTAGTCTGTACATTTTACATCTCTTGCCACCTGAAGCTGGTGATCCAAATGTCAAGAATAGCACATTTGGAACGCTGAGTTATATTAACATCATACTAACTATAGCAGTTCAATTTCAACAAATTTCTCTGGGTTTTTGCATATCGCTGAATAAATTACTCTGGAATTAGCTTACTTTTCTTGAAGGCATTATATGAGATTATTTCTTAGTCTCCTCCCCTTTGATTTAGTACAACTCTTAAGATAATTTATTAATGTTTTGGATATCTCATTCATCATCCATTATTACTGGTGTCATAAATTAGAGGAATGGAACAAAGCACTGGACTATACACTTTTTCCATATTCATCAATAAAATAGCTACCTCTGTGAGCAAGCACTGTACAAAAGAAGTTGGTTTATCCACTAGCGAGAGACCAGGAGCACTTTTTTAACTCAAATCCCCAAACAGATCATTAGATTTACAGTATAATATGTTATTAGTGAAGTAAAAATCAGAGCTTCACCTTTAAATATAAAAGGATAGAAACACCTGATCTGCAAAAGACAAAAGCACGTCATACATTGCAATGTCCTGTAAGTTACTCAGATAAATTAGAAGGCTGATGAATACCAGTCTTTCATGAAAAAAAATGATTAATTGTTGAAAATGCCATAATTTTGCAAGCATACTATAAAACAGTAAAAAGGGGAGGAAAGATTCAACTGACAGAAATGTAAATGGCAGCATTTAAGTCTGGGATATTATTTCTTAGAAGACAAGTTACCTAAACCGTGATAAGTAGGAAAAACAAAGTCCCTTGCCAACGCTTTTTCTTTTTTTTTTTTAATTAAGACAACCTAAACACAAAGGACATCGGAAAATACAATTGTGAAGGTTTCAGAAGGTTTTCAAGATGATGATCATTAATGTGAATCCTACAGGTAATAAGGTTCATAGCAGTATACTACGCTATATAAAATACCTGAAAGAAGACAGAATTAATGTTATTATGAGAACATTAACTACTGACTTAAGATCATTATGACTGCATTAAATTACATCTTTGAACTAAGTTTAATATCCCAAAGTTAACTTTTTGGTTTTTTTAGGCAAAGACTCAGTTGATATATTTTGTACACATTCACTGTTTATATTTCTTTAATGAAAAGTAAATCTCTCATTAAGGCAAATTAATATTTTACATGATGTAACAGTACTGCACTCACCTCTTTTCTAACTGTTACCTGGAAAAGTTTGAGCCAGGTTTAGTAATTCATTAATGGAATCAGATACAGAATTTAAGTTCTTATAATAAAAGAAGAAAAGGACTCCACATGTTAAGATTTAAATTTGGTAAAATACTTCAGATTAGCAGCTGTGTATCTAATTTCTACACGGGGAAGAAAAGTTGTTATTTTTTCTCCTTTAAGCATTACAGATTAGGTATTTCAGGCTCCAATGTGAGCAGAAAACAACAAAATAACTTGTTCCAACTAAATAAAAACTCTTTCATTGTACCACCTCTGAATCAGGACCCCCATTATTTTCTATATAGAACCTTCACTATCTATAGTAATTGATGATTAACAAAACATACTTGTACCACTGCTTTTTAAAGCTAATTCAATTAAACACATATATACAGATGCATTTCTCCCTTTATTATGTTTAGAATTATTAATGAAACTGTTTAATGAACTACATATGACACTTTCCTATAGTTACAATTACCAGTGGAATGGAAAATAAATATGTGAGCTCCAGCTTTTGTTAGTCTCCAGTTTGATTGGTGTTTGGTGATGATCATGATACCTGTTATTCAATCTATAAAGGCAGCTTGCAATCAAAAAGAACTTTGTCATTACATGACTAAAAATAGGTAGTACCCTCCTTGTACTAAGGTGCATGTGGTTTGAGGATTGACACAAAGCAGAGAAACCAATCCCTCCTCTGCTTGGGAGCAGTTCTTTGCGCTCTCACTCTTATCTCTGCTTCACTGTGTATAAAAACGTGCATTGTCAGGGAAACACTGAGATTTATTCTTTTCTCTGTCGATTACGATATTCACCCATCATGTAGGTCCCCTGAATTCCATTTGTAGCCTCAGTGAATTTCTAATTTCTACAACAGGAAATTTTACTAGACAGGAGATTGTAAGCATGTCATACCCAAAATTTCCAGCAGCAGTCTAGGGGATAACAGGTACAAGATAATTCTCTGGTGCAAAAAAAGACTTTATTGAACCTGGTCTTCCATGACTGATGGGAGAGCTCTAGCAACAGAAATAGTAGCCAAAAAAATAAAGTGTTGGCAATGGCACCACCATTACGTCATGCAAGAGTTTCGTTGACTTAGTGTTTCCAAACCACCTGAGATTTTTTCCCTTCCTGGTCTTCTTGTTCACTGAGTGGAAAACTTATGTCTGCCTGGAATTGTTCATAGAACCTCAAATCAAAGAACATGCACTGCTGATTTACCTAAGACCAGCTCCAATATATTAATCTTGGTATGCATGGAAGAAGGTTTATCTTTTCCTCATCCTGAAGAGATTACTTTCTTACCTAAAACTTTACAACAAAACCCCAGTAAAGGGCATCCAAAATTACCCAATCTTCAGTATCTTCCAGGTAAATAAGAAGGTAACTTGTTCTCTCCTCTGAATACATAGTTTCACTTGTTAACAACAGATTTCAACATTAATTAATGATTGTGTGAAGTACTGGAAAAATCACGGAAATAATGCTTTAGCTTAACCCCTATGGAATATGGAATACAGGAGGCAAATTTACTCAAATAATCATGCCAACATAACTTTCCTTTAACTCTTGTTACCTAATTATCGTAACTTTCAGGCCTGCTGAAAATGTCATCAATGAACAATAAATTGCATGGTGAATAGACACCAACCACTGAGAAGTAAATGAAGGAAACATTTGTTCGGTTAGAACACAGAATTAAAAAAAAAATTTAAAAAAATGGAATCTTGAAGTCAATAATTTTTTTTTAACTTATTCTTAGAAAGGTTCTGCAAGACACAACATCCTGTCATCTTTTTAACATCAGAGATCCAGAAGACTTCAGATGTTTATATACCTGCTAGATAGGAACATTACCAAGAGATGTTGATTCTTATGGTGGTTTTAAGGGACACCACTGTTATGTTCTCTAGTCACAGAAATTACATAAAATGTAAACCTTTTTCTTCTCAGCAGCATCATACCCTCTAAACCCTGCTAAGTATCTATTCTCACAGAGACACATATTTTTAAGCCCTGTGTAATAGAACAGTCATTCATGTAGTTGATCGGAAGCACAGGTGGACCTGCATTACCTAACACATTTATCAGTGGGGAAAAAAAGGCCAAGCAGGACATTTGAAATCCAGTGACTACAATGTAGTGGTTAAACGCAGGAGGAGAACTGAAGAGACAGTATTCTGAAGCAAGCAGACAGCTAGCAGTGGAGTGCAAAAGCTGATACCATCAGGACTGAAGATAAACCCCTCCATATGGGGCTGTGATACTCAATTCCTCAACACAATTACCACCACTAGTAAAGAAGTTTACTACAGCTACATGATTTAACAACTAGTACTGTTAAATTCAGAATCCACTAGAAACATACTACAAATTGTAGCAAAGAAATAGGGCTTGTTTACTCCTCATTACAGTGTCAGTGAGTCAAAGAGCTGATCTTAAACAACAAAAGCCTGACAGAAGAAAATGCTACCAGCTCTGTCAGACTCCTGGAAGAGAAAGTCAAGGCTCAAATGATTGCGTTGATCTTTGACTGAAACTGTAAAACAAGTCAGTTTCTTGAAAACCAAACATAACACCACAGCCAACAATAAGGAATCTTTCATTTTTTTCCACACAATGAATTTTTTGATGTCATAAGCTCTGGATATTTTTAATCACACTAAAAAGGTGCTAGCAAGGCAAACGTATATGACCCAGGCCCATTAACAACCATGGAACTGGTTTTCCTGACTAACCTTATTTTTCCTTCTCTCACCTAAATTCCAGTACCAAGACTTCTTACGAATAGGTACTTTAAGGTTTAACCAGCTTTTTACCAATGGTTTTTTTCTTTCATTACCTAAATCTGAACAATTGTTCAGATTTGTTCACTGACTAAACTCCAAGGTATCCATATTTTATTAGTCACATGGAAATTGGATTGCTACTCACAAGACTTCAAGATAAAACACTTCACTGACACAGATCAGAATCTAAAATTCATCCCGTTTAAAGACTAACAGCCTTAAGATACATTATTTCATGCTCTTAATTCAAATAAAGGTAATTATACCATATTTTCTGTTTAGAATTATCCTTAGTTATCCTACCTGAACTCCTGATGCACAGCATCACCTCTAATGTCATACATAATTCTGCCCATCCTTCCTTCACAAACAATTTAATTTTTAAAAAAGCCTACATTCACTAAATCCTTTTCAATGTATCTTCCAGTGTAATTTTACAGTGTATTTATAAGATTTCTGCTGCTACTCATTAAAAATCAGATTCATCAATGTTCACTTTTTAATTTTAGATATGGCTTTATTTGAAATAAAATTTTAAGCCACACCAAGTGAATTAATGTTAACTTACTGCAGACACCATAACCACTACAGAAGAGTAACAGCAGAAATAAACAGTTAATGACTAGAAAAAGAGCCAGAAACAATGGACTGACAATAGTTTAACTTAACCAACTGGTACACCCTCTTCTTCCCACCTCTTACTTCCAGTAAATTTATCTTGGTTATAACTATATTGGTCAGTTCAAGTTTAGCTGGGTCTTTCCATCACTGAAGGCATCAGTGAAGTCACTCAGGACTTACAAGTACAGACCAATTTTTTCTTCCTGGAACAAATCATAAGCATCCAGAAGCCCAGGACTTCAACGTTTGACTTCATGAACTAGCTGCTTACTCAGCAGGTATCCAGAAAGCAAGCCATTATTTCACTTAGCCATACCAGCACTTTATTATCCATTTTGCATAAGAATTCATAATGATAACAAGCATATTGTTTGACATGCAGCAAAAACATACAGGAAACCAAGAGATATTTCCTCTGACCCCTGTCAGATCAATTAATTTCCATAAAAGAGACAAATGCCTTCAGAACAGCAAAGCAAGACAACAGAAATCCTCTCAAATGCTAGAAAAAGTGAGGAAGTGAACTAGGTTTAAAAAATAAACTGCATTGAAGTAATTCTCTATACTACTGTTAAAGCTGTTTTCAGTAATGTACAGTATCACACACAATACTTCACAGTAAACCAATTTCATGAAATCATATGCTTGCCAGAAAGAGATGGCATAGGCTACCCATCCAGAGGGCTTACTGTTACAAATACCCATTTCATTTTAACCTTAAATTTCCACACACAGTGCAAGTATTACTTAATAAAATAAGAAAATATCGTAACTAATGAAATCAGTTAAAGCCCAAAATCTAAATATGAAGTCGAGTCAACCATAAACAGCAGGAATAATGCCCATGTAAGTTCTATACCCTGTACTTCCCAATCTTCTGTGCTTTTACTAATGCAAAATACATCAACTTAGAAAATGTATCCTAAAGTTCTTTAAAATTTTTTTATTATGAGGGACTACCTTCAGGATCAAAAGAGGTACACTATGAATACAAATTTCACATGATCTAAAATGTAAAAAGAAATCTGTTGCACCTCTATCTTCTAGTCACATGACAAGATAACATGAAGATTACATCATTCAAGGATTACCAAGATAGTTGTGTGTTTAATTATTAGACTGGGTCACCATTCAAAGCTCTAGCTACTCATTTGCCCTCCTTTATTCCACATGCTGGACTAGAGATTCCTCGAACAAAAATTCTCAATTCACTGACTGCATACCTGATCAAGTGAGTGAGTTGAAGAACTACAACTAAGATACAAAGTAAAAGTTCTTAATAAATCCAAGTCTAATTTACTTTTACTCCTGCATATTTCAAGACTTCGTTGTGCTCTCACAGTGCAAGTCTACGAATGAACCATTTCACTAGCTGTAATACAAGACCAGCTGCCATAACGTTGTCTTTATTCACAAATCAGCCACTGAGGGTAGCAATGCATAACAAGTAGACTTTAGTTTAGTAAATACAGTCCACCTGTAGGACTGCAGGAAATCTCTGATGGACTAAGGCAGCACTAAAAGCATGGGAGAAGAAAGCTCACATGGTGAGCTATCACAGAACAGTTCTGTCTTGCTTTTTTCCCATGTAAGCATGTTCTAGGAACAGCAGCTGTTTTCTGGCCAGAATGCTCCAGATACCTTTTTAGGATCAAGATTCACTGAAAGCAAAGAGATAATTTGGTTATAATACTATGCATATATATAAGGTTTATGTATCCAATTTAGAATTCTAAAATGCTTATATGTATACACAGCACCTTTTACACTAAGTAAATATTAAAAATCTCCCACTACCTACTATGGCTTTACAAAAGAGATGTAAATTAAAAAAACAAACAAACAAACCAAAAAAAACCACAAAACACAACACAACTCTTTTTTTTTTTTTTTTGAGAATTCAGGGAGCAGGTGGTACTTGGAAATGCATTTCATGAACTGTCATAACCAAGACAGACTGGGTGACGCAAGCATATATGTCAAGATCCACTACAGCTGAATGGTCAAAGATGCATGACACCACGTACATATTTCAATTAATGAATGAGAATAGTTTTTCTTAGTCAGTAATACATTACCAAGTGGCTTTATACCTGCCTTACTGAACATTAAAAAGTGTGAGGATCTGATGTAAAAAGAGAAAAAAACAAAGCAAAAAGAGAATCTGGCTTTGGGCAGAATGGGATCAGGGGACATCCAGCCAAACAAAATGAAGGTGATTCTTCTAAGCAATGTAGAGGTCATTATCTAAGACTTTCACTGCACCCAGTCAACAGATTGGGACTAAATTCAGATGTAGTCATTCACATCCAGTACAGTGTTGGATTTTATTTGCTTATGTTGGGTGACAAGCATTTCCTTTCACATTCCCTGCCAAATGTCACATGGCGGGTTTTGACAATGTGTACAAGAGAGCAGACACTGAGCAGCCCCTCATGGTTACCAGCCACTCCCCACTGTATTTCTGCAAACAGCATTTCAAATGAAGGTTTAATTGGGCAGAGGGAAAAAAAAGTACAGCTTTAATCTCACCTCATCATTGTCATTCCCTCTAGACCCAGAGCAGATAGATCTCTGCCATTCCATCAACATGCAGCTGGGTCACTAAGAAGGAGCAGCTATTCCAGACTTAATGTCAGGTCACACAGAAATTCTCCTCAAGAGACCAGGTCAGCTGATGACAGAGGGAGTTTGGGAGTTTATTTGTTTGGGTTTTTTTCCTTTCATCATAGTAGTAATAAAATAACCAGTCCTTCAAGAACTATTGTAACTTACATATGCCTATGGATGCAGGAATGCCCAGTAAGGTCCGGTGCAGTTAGATGATCTGTGACCAACTGTCATAAATGACAGAGCTTACAGCAGGGTGTTGAACTTTGAGCTCTGGCTCCAAGACAGTTCTCTTCAGAAACACTAAAGAGGCTGGATGGCAGAGCTAGAGCTCTGAGCGAAAGGTATCAGAGCAAATGTCCGGGATGGAACAGAGAGCTTCTCCTCCTTTCACCTATGCAAGATGACAGATGTCAGTTAAATGTTTTTTCATTTGTTTACATGTACACATGATTAGAAAGTCTGCTTGTATTTCAATTTCATTTCACTGTCTGTCATCCTTCACCTGTGTCTTCAAGGCAATATGTCATAATGGTGGCACAGACTTTGAGAAGAACTGACAGTAAAACATAGCTTCAGCCTCAGAAAAGGCAAATGTCAAATGAAGTAAAAATATTTGAAACATTTTGTGTAATAGTGAAAGTACAGAAATGTATCTCAAGTTACAGGGAAGAGGTTAGCATATCAGAAGGGACTACATGGAAAGTCATATAGTATCCAGTGGATGCTATGAACAGACGCAGCAATGAATCATGAGAAACCCATTACTAGCTGCTACAACAGAATTCTGGAATTGACACTTGTTTTGGTTCCTTCAAAACTCAGCAAAATGAAGAAGAATAAAATTGGCATAGCCTTAACATTTCACCAAGCAAAATTCTTAACTGTAGACAGGAATTAGTCTCAAAGGAAATGGCAGTTAATTTATTGTTGTCAGTTCAGGATACTTTTCAATGATGAAATCATTGCAAACTGTAACTCAGGACTTTGAAAGATAAATTCTCTCATGTTGAAAAAAATGAAACTGCTACCCAACCTTCACTTACTCTGAAGTTAACCTGAATAATAATCTTAGAAGTTGACTGGTCAGGGCAAGTAAGAAACATTAGTTGAAATACAATACAAGCAATCTAGAGACTTGCTGGCAACTTTAGTAATCTTTTTTAGAGGAGAAAGTGCACATAGTATACAAAACACATCAGAAAGAGTGTCAGCTTAACATAATGTACTACTACAGATATCTTTCTTTCTAAAGCAAACTGAATATTTGAGAAAATTGAGAAATCCTTGATCACTTTTTCTCTCTCGGTATCAAATACATCTTTGTCACCATTTTCACCACTCAGGTTCAAAATGAGGAAGTGATCTTCTTCAACTCCTCTTCATCTTCCAATATATTCATATCTCATCTGAAACCTTGTTGTTGTTCTTGTTGTTTTTAATAAGGCCTATACATGTTAAGAGTCAACCTGCCTATACAGCTAAAATTCTCATTCTCCTCACTTATCCATGCAATCCAACTCACCTCCCAACCAATCCACACAGTGCACAACCTCTAAAATACTCATCTCAGTGGTTGCTAAAGTCTTCAATAACGGTAAGGACAGTGGTCTTTAATGATCAAGCCTCTCATCAGGAATTTTATACTCTTCTTTTTGTTCACATCTTTATCGTTGTACACCATTTTATGACAATCCAAGACAACCTTAGTTAAAACCCTTGTAAAAGTCTATGTCTTCCATCACTCCCACAAATGCAGTTAGCCAATACAATCTGCTTCGATATCTAAAACCGTATCTTTATTGGTAGTGTATTTGTTCTTCCTTGCCCCCATTTCTTTTCTAGTGAGCAGTTATGTGGCACTTAGCCGCCTACTGTGGTTAACTCACAACACTACCTTACAATTATTTCCATTGCAGCTGGACCTACTCACGGCTTGAAAACACAGAAGCTGAGGAGCTTGACATGCACAAAAATCAGGCAAACAAAACATTGAGACATACACTGTAATAAACAAAACAGAATAATGGCCAGCACAAGTTCAAGACACACCTTCTGTTTGTTGGGTTTGATTTTATTCTATTTTTTCAGAAGGTGGAATCTTAGAAGTATGCTAGGTTCTTTCATACTCAGCAAAGTCCAGGGCTGCAAGCATTAGGGCAGAGTGAGACTGCAGAGAAACAGGTAACAGGGATCTAAAAGAAATGCTCAGGGTAAAAAAAAAAAAAAAAAAAAAGGTAGAAAGGCACAAGACACTTGCTATGCTACTCAATGCCTGTTAATAAGTTTTATGTTGACGGTTTTCCTCTTAAACCCACTGGTTTAAGCCCTAGTTACCCACTTCCTACCTGGCCATTCTTCTTTCTCAAGCTCACATGGCTTGAGCTAGATTGATCCATTACTTCTGGAAGGGGATGGTGTGAGTCTGAAGCTTCTGAGCATACAGAAAATGGGAGGTTACTCCGACTCTTAGTGAAAGCTACCTTAAAACACTGACTATCTGTATTAGGAGGTGTCTAACATGCTCAGGGGCTAAATGATAAATAACTGCAGCTCTAGAAAACATAGCACTCCAGTCAACCTACAAAAATTACAGCATGAGCCTATCAACATACTTTTATCCCAATCTGGGTAAACTGTTACAGGGAGTAAAACGATGTTCACTCAGCCCACATTTGCCCTCTTCTCAGATAAAATTACTCACAGTGGAAATTATAACCATGACTGATCATACACTATTACTGTAAATTAATGTAAAAATCTAGTCTCATCCAACAGCTATGAAACAGCAACAGCATGCTCTAATTCCTGGCATATGTCAGTTTTGAATACTGACTTACAGGTAGAACTACATATTTTTCTTCTAATATACAAGAACTTTGACAGTTTATCTAAAATCCCTGAAGACCAAAACAAAAATGTGTAACATACTAAAACCAAATTAGGACTTTCTTCAGTCACTGAGGCTGTGGAGTGCACAGGAGTGCTATTAAACCAACACGGCATCTCAGCTGGATTTGCAACAGCTGATAGTGCCACTTGTTCATTCTGAATGTTTACCTTAATCCATCCCAGTAACGCACAACATCAAAGTGGAGCTATGTCCAGTGATAGCAGCTGCTACTGTCCTTTGCTCCTTCCCACTCAGTTTTATAAGGACTGAACCTTGCGGTAAATGGATTCTGCACTTGTGGGTAAAGGCAGCATGACTGCACCAAGTATATGTCTGACATGATCATCAGATATGGTTCCTAAAAATTAATATTAACTTGTGTTTGTCCAATATACGTTTTCATTTCTTCTCAGATACAGAATTACTCTAACTTTACCCTAAGAACATACTTAAGGCTCAAGACAAAAGTCATAAGAGACAAAAGACTGGGCAGCTTTTTCATCTCTGCAAACTGAATTTTGACATTTTACCTAGGTGTATCAAATAAACAAACAACTTCAGTGATCAAAGGCAGGACACAAAAGCAGCAGTTCTGAAAAATCTGTAGTATGGAAGGGGCCACAAACAGTTGGTAATTAGCTAGACATGGAGAAGGTAAATCCTGCTCTATACTTATTTCATTCTGTCTATCCCTTAAATTTCTTTCCAATTCCCTGACTTGCAGTCAAGCCTCAACTGTCATCTTGCACCTGAATCAAGCAATCTTCAAATCAAGACTCATGGGCAGTATAATAAATAAAAGTTGGGACCACTGCACAAATCCAAAAACCAAAGCAGCTTTCTACTAGGTGAAATCCACTCTGACTACAGAAAGGAACCTTGTGAAAAAGGGACACTGAATTTCCAAGTGTAAAATATTTATACTGCCTTACACACAGGCAGAGTAGGGAAAAAGGTAATTCAGTTTGTTGGATTTTTCAGAAATGCTATATAGGAACAAATTTTTAATTTCAAAGTAGAACTAACTCCCCAAAATGAACTTATTTAAAGTAATAAATGAAGTACCAACATAAAATTTCAAAGGGCATTTCATGCTGATGTAAGTACTTCCCCAGAAAATTGTGAAGTAAATTCACAAACGAAAAGGTGTTTACCTTCATTCATAAAACATTCTTATTTATTCTAACTTACTGCCTTCTTTGAAAAGCACATTTGAAAAAAAATAAAATCCAAGTCCTAACTGTAACACACACACTCCATAAATCTAAAATGCTAGCTTTTTTATTCCTTTTTTTTTTTAGTTTTCAAGACACTGACTTTTGATTGAGCACTTTAAATGTGTTTTTTGCACGATGAACATATAACACTGATGTGTTCAGAAGAAACCTTTCCACTGACTGGGACTCGAGCCTCCTCTGATTACAGGAAATCAGAAACTTCCTGCTTGTTGCACCTTCCTCTACTTGTGCTCATCCACTGTTCTCTCATCCAGCCACAAAAATTAAATTTACAGGAGCCCAGACTTCTGCATACTTCAAAGGAAAAGAACCTTTTCAATATTATCTGCTACATATTTTCGTGAAGCAGTAAAACTGGCAGGGCACAAACAGTATAAGCTTTATGTATAAATGTGAATCTACAATGAAAACCAAAGGAAGTGAAATCTTTGGCCTGTTAGCCTCAACTACTTAATGCATTGTACATAAAGATTATGGGGTATAACAAACTTTAAAAGGTATCATCACAAGCAGCACCAGGTTCAGTTTTCAGTCTACAAAAAAATACACACATATATATAAAAGAATTGCCCACTTATGTATTTGAATTTATTAACTTTTCCCCAAACTGTGTATATTTATTAGTACCATAGGCATACATGTAAATGATGCAAATTAAAAATGAGTCAGGCCTGAAGGAGGAAACACTATGCTATTGACTCATGAATAACTGGAAGACAAGCAAGGCTTCCACATATTTTTTTGAATATGTGGTTCCAATAGAAATAACAGGCTATATATGCTGCAGGTGTTCAAGCCACCGTTCTGAAAGTACAGGTAAGTTTTATAGGAAACAGGACATGCAAAACAAGCATGAGTATCAGCTGAGAGCCACTCTTCTCACTAAAGAAATTAGTAACCCCATTATCCTCCCCAGCACCATTATCAAATAACCTTGCAGACTTACATTAAGAGAAGTATACTATATGTTTACTTACATTTGTCCCATAAGCATTAGTACTATTCTCTTTATATCTAGTCTTTCACTCTACTTCTCAGATTTATTTTACATAGTCTACTATTTAACATGTCTAAATTACTCTTCCTTTCTCTCATTTAACAAACTCATTTAAATTGTGTGCATTAAATATTTTACAGTGTGCTCCTGTATTAGCTGTGATGGGATATTATAAAATCTGGGTTCTAACTGGAGCTTCTCCATTGAGGAGTTGTTTGGCCTTTAATAAGTTACTTCCCTCTCACTGAAAATGATTAATGCTATTTTAATTTATAGATGAAAGGCTCTACAAAACTACTAAACGTTAATCACTAATACTCCAGATAAAGTTTAGTCGGGAAGCTACAAGAAATCAAAGTACCACCTTGACACTGGATCCTCTTACTCAGATTTACAGTGCAGCAAGCATGCTGATATGAGAACAATTAGGAAATAAACATGAAACGTACCATTACAGGCTTAAAAGTCTCTACTTTCAAAACGGGTCAAACTTACATCTGAAAGGTCAGTGGGAACACCGACAAACCCTTTAAAAGCATAGATGATAGAAAAACTAATCATGGTTTAAGAATATAATCTTCATTTTGAAAGAGAATCTGTTGGAGAAGATCAGAAAATACATCAACAGTTTTCTACTCTGCAACAGTAAAATACAGACAGATCTTCATCCAGATATGGATGTTGCCTTGCTGTGAACAATGACAGGAGGAAAAAAAAGGTTGGAGGAAAGAGTGTGTATATCCACTTCATACAGGATGAAGAATCACTGGTCACATCCACCAGCGTTAATGGAAAATTTCAGGACCCAGAATACAATCATGTTCATCAACACATGTGAAATTAATGATGTTAAAAAATATAAGTAAATGGGCAGCACGCTGGCAAATAAAATTTGTTGTTGACACATCTAAAGCACAGCAGATAAGAAACAGTCATCAGCGCTGCTCCAGTAACTACTGAGCTTTAAGCTACTCAACAATTCAGAAAAAAGAGTGCTGAGCATGACAGTGGGCAGGTAGATTATAAATACAACATTGTAAAATTTGTAGAAGGATTACATATTTCCATGGATAATGAAAATGCCCACCTATATAAAATTACATATCAACAAGAAAAATACTAGCGGGAGGAACAGTCGGGGTCAGCACTGTAAACCTTTATGAACTGACAAGAACTTCAGGAGTAGGTATGGCAATTATTCCACAACTGGGAATTTTTTTGTAACTTCCTTTAAAACACCTGCTGTTGGCCACTCTAAGTGACAAAACAATGGCCCGGATAACAATTCATCTGATGCCAGGTACAATTCTTACACTAAGATCAGAGTGAAGTTTAATTGCCAAAAGTGCGCTTCTACAGTTCTAGAAAGATTCTTTAAAACTTTCAACAAGTTCCACACCTTCCTGAAATGCAAGTTTATTCTCAATACACATCACATATCTATCCTTCTTCCCTACAGGAAAAAGGAAAGGGCAAAAGTCCATTTGTGTAACAGCTAGAGATTAAATAAAATGCCACTTATTATCAAGCAGGCACAATCCAGGTTTCAAGAAACATTGTTCAGACATTCATTACCTGATAGTTCAGAACCAAAGGATACTGACTATATGTGGGACTAAGGGTTAAATAAGACAGCTCACTCACAAGGTGGTGACAGTAAAGATCTGTTACAGACCATTACCTCGAACTAGAGAACAGTAGGATTTTTTTTGTAAGCCTATATTTGTAATGTGCTGAAAGAAAAAAGTCAAACAAGTCTTTAATAATGAAATCTAGTATCTCAGGATCTTAAGCAGGCAACAGTAAAAACATCAGTTTTTAAAAATTATTAGCAACTGTTTTCTAAAAGCACTCACCATAACTGACACAGAGAAATTATCATCTATCCCATTATAACAGCTAAAATGAGTAAGTCATTGGACTGGAAATTGGGGATAGTCTAAGAATTACTGATCCTGATCAGATTACATAGCCAGATAGAGATTACTGACATCTATGTAAACATATGATGCACATACACCTCATACCCCTGAGGTTTCAAAATTTCTGAAGCCGAAAAGAGTTATGAACAAAATTGATTGGGAAGAAAAATCTTAGACAGAAAAACATGAAAATGGAAACTTCCTTAAGAGGGCTTTTATCTATGGTCAGGCAATTCTACAGATAACAAAGAGGACAACTGACCTGATGTTTTTGAAAAAATAAGCAAGTGTAAGAAAAAAAAAAAAAAAAGCAGGATCAACAATGTAGAAAAGGGAAGGCTGGATCACCACCAACATCAATTAGAGTTACAGAGTGCAGAAACCAAGAAACACAAAATATCCATGTATAACACAGCCAAGAGTGTTAGTAACAAACACCACCTCAACAACAGCAGAGGCCCATGACTAGACAGAGGTGGCACAAGTGTTAAAAATCGTAAGGAAAGATCAAAAATAGCCAATAAATACTTTCATTCTATAGTTGGAAAGATTCAAAATGGTATAATTGTATCACATTATATTGATTTTCTTTCCAACTCATTTGTAAACAGATGTTCCAGATCAGATGTTAAAAAACATTGAGAGACAAATATTTTAAATCAGCGTACTTGTTAAACTTTATCTAAGAGTCCTAGAGTAGGCAGCCCAGCAAATCTATGATCTGTTGATGCTCTTTTAAAACTATGTATTTTAAAATCTCTATCTGTCTTTAAATGTCTTTAATCTGTATCTGTCTTTAAATGTCTCACCATGCAGAGGAGTGAAAACACAGTGTCAAAGGGACAAATCAAGTTTTAAGGCAGTCTGATATGATGGAGAATTCAAACGAGATAACAAGAAGCAGTGAAAGACAGATGCATTCAAATGTATTCAAACAATAATTGCATGCCTTATTTTTAAATAGTGGAAAAGATGAATCACTGAAACAAGTCATCCAGAGAAGTAAATGGTAGATTCTCAGTATCTTGATACACTTTAAAAAAAAAAAAAAAAAAAGCTTAGCCAACTAGAAGTTCAGAAAACAAACCCATTGAGACAAAAACTGATGCTGTAATACATGTAAGGTGAAACGTTCATGTATTAAGATAGACTTGATCCCCACTCTAATGCAGCACTACGTGATGCAGTACTAAATGCAAGTCAGCTTAAGCAAGCACATGAACTTTTTGCATACACACAACTAGATTAATTAATAGTGTGGTAATAATGTTCTTTAATAAACCTAAAATAACGATTTACCAGCCCATTAACAGAACAGAAAGCCCCTCAAATTAAATAGTACAGAAGGAAAATGTTGGGGGTTTTTAAACAGAACACAGGATACCATGATACTGTCTCTTTTCTGCTGCATTCAGTTCAACATCAGAGACATGTGATTCTTCCCATTATTTTCAAACCATTTCCAACCAGACTTCAGGTCATGTTATGACTCAGTACTTTTGGGAAATCTACACCTAACCATTAACAGAGGCAAAATACCCATTTCTATTCTGTTTGGTAACTCATCAACCTTTATCCAAAATATGCTAAATGTTGAATAGTCAAACTGTGTCCAGACCTTGGAGATGAACAACTGTTCCAGCTTGGCTCTTGCTTCTTATCTCAACTCTCAGACTATAAATATGGTCAACCACTTCTCCTCAAAGACTGTCACACACAGATTCCCGTAAGATTCAGAGTAATCATGCCTTTTTATATTCAACATCAGCAAAAAGAACATGAATTATCAGGTTATAGTTATCCAATATGACAAGGACCTCAAACTGCACCATTTCTAGTCCTTTTTTTTTTTAAAGTATTTGATCACAGAAGCCGCAACGTCAGAAAAAAATTTGACATTTGGATAACTGATAAAAACATTCTTGAGTAAAACACAGACCACAGTAGCAACCTTCCTAAAAACTAGAAATGGTAACAGCTATGCTCCTTCTTTTGGAGGTCAAAAATAGAGAGTTTAAGCCTCACTAACATAACAACCGAACACAGGAAAGCAACTCCTTCTATCACATTTAACAGCACTCTTCCTTTGAGAGGGCAACTCAGCCACAGATCTGTGTTTTCATAGACTACAGACTGAACTGCTTTGGGCACTTTCCTGGGCTAGAAGAAAAAGCACACAAAACTTATAGCTTATTTATTACAGAGCAGTGTAGAGTCAAAGTCAAACAGTTTAGGTAACATGCCACATTTGCACTCTGCAGACATCACTGGCTCCTGATCCAAAATGCTCTTACACGTGCTAATCAACAAAGCCTCAAATGGACTAGGAACTGATTATCTTAGAAAGTGTCTATCCTCCACAATTCTCAGCAACAGCTGTTGTCAATTACACCAGCATACCTAGCAGTTTAAGATAAAGCTCCTAAGGATGAAGCACAAACTAAACTTTCTAAGACTTCGACAACAGAATTCCTTTCAGGGCCAAGTGTAAAACAGTTCTTTGCATAGCCCTTCCCCAGTGAAAAATGAAGTTACAATAACAACAACAACCTGGAGACAGCAAAGATATCTCTACATTAGTGTAAATCATAGGCAGGCAGAGAATGTACAATACATTTCCACCAAATCACATTTTTCTTGCACATGAATATGAGGTACCAAAGTCCAAAAGATACAAGTGCAAACAAGAGAGAAAAGAACAATGTTTGAGTAAAGCCAACACTATACTGCAAAGAAGGAAAAAAGTCAGTGGAATGTTTTCACTTAGATTTCTCAAACGTAAGTGCCACTCACAGGTGGCATTTTAAGAAAAGCTCTGAACCATTCCTGTGTGACAAGTGAGCTTTGCTAATACTGCAGCAGAAGTTGAAAAATTATTTGTAAAAAATCGAGTTTGTGGCTTTCCTCAGATTTCCGAGAAGGTGAAGTGACATGAAACATGCAAGAATCTCAGTAGTGTAATTAATCATTAAACAAAGCTACCAGTACAAGCCC
Source organism: Buteo buteo (assembly GCF_964188355.1). Taxonomy (NCBI): domain Eukaryota; kingdom Metazoa; phylum Chordata; class Aves; order Accipitriformes; family Accipitridae; genus Buteo; species Buteo buteo. The sequence goes on from NC_134172.1 coordinate 40,751,545, forward strand.
TATTTAGTTGCCATCCCTCCACAAAGCTGGAGAACAGACTCTTGTCTTCGTCTCACTAACAAAAGGATGCCATTAATATCTTTTGAAATGTTCAGTTTTCGTAGGAGTTTACCATATCTGTAGTATCTAAATTATGAAAGCATCACGAAATCTACAGGGGAAAAAAAATGCACCATCTTCCCAGTATGCGCTTATATGTAAAAACAGTCATTGCTCATGGTCTCATACTTTGTTATGAACTGAAGTTCATTATGTAGGTTCACAGTTCATACAAGGGTAAGCTCCTGTTGTTGGCTCAGCAGCAGTTACCAAATTCAAATAAGAAATACACAAAAAGGTTTTAAATCTCAAGAATTTCTTTGGAGTAGGTTATGTCTAATTCTGTGTTTACCTGATAGTCTGTATGTATTACAACAGAACCTTAACTGTAACAACTCCAGTAATCGCTACTATTACATATATACAAATGACTTCTAGGGTAACAGCATTTAGGCCATACATGGGCCAAGTGTGTTAGTAAATAAGAAGATTGACAACTGGTAATTCACAATTGTGTTAGACAATTATTACATTTAAAATAAAAAAAGACTGGTTTCAAAAATAGAAATCATTATCATCCACCAACGATGTATTTTTCTTATTGCCCAGTTTTAAATCTTACAGTATTTCAACCTGCAAGTTGAAAATGTAACAGCGGATGATGATTCAGAGAAAGGTGGGATCAAGGATTAATTTAACTGCATGTTTCACGACCCTCAAATTCTTAAAAAAATTTTCAATATCAACAATCAGCCCACTTTTATTTGGAATACATTTTGGAAGCTTTAGTTTTTACAGAGGAGGTATTATCAGTAAATAGCTGAATCCGTGTGTGGCAAGTAACAGAACTGACAAACAACACCTTTAATGAAGTTTCATTGGTCTGAAGAGAAATACTTCTCTTATGTGGTGCTTTTTAACCAAGTTCCAGAGTGCTTTGTAAGGTGAGGCAAGCGGGATTACTGAGAGTAAAGCGGTGCATGGACACTGTGGAGCTGAGTGGCAGAACTAGAAGAGTATTCTTGTCTCCCAAGTCCCATCCCAGTACATTCTGGAACATGATTCTTTCACATATATACCACTTTTACGCACATATACCACTAAAGCAATGTTATGCTAATATGATGGAACAAATATTTCTTAAAAGCAGTCCATAACGCCTTCAGGATGTGCAATACCATAGGACATGTAGCTAAACTAAACTACTGATGGGTACGATAGAGCAATCTAAGAATATAAAACTGTCAAACAGCTGAAATGTGCTAGTTGCAGCCTTTGCACTGAAATCGAGACTTGTACACCACTAGAACTACTGTATCCTAAAGAAAAACAAGTGACGATTAAACATCTACCACTGATGGCAATAAACTGGACAGCTAACACAGACTGAGTCAGACAGGTGAGAACAGGGAGGAAGAGAGGCTCTGGGGCAGGAAAAAAGGAGGGAAACCAAGCTGCTTCTAAAAACTCTTTTTCAAGGCCTGGAGGGAAAAAAAAAAAAAAAAAAAAAAAAAAAAAAAAACAAAACCCAACAAACAAACATGAAGACCTTAACTTCCCTCTTCAGCCACCAGAATCACCACCACCAATTAAAAAAAAAAAAAAATCCAGAGGGGGAAACCTTGTGACAGATCTGCCTCCTCCCTCCCTGCTTTCACCTCCCAGAAACGAGGCTGTGGCTCCACAGATCCCTGCCGGGGAGTACCTGCCCTCAGCACGGCCCCGGCCCAGCACCGGGCCGCCGCCCGCTCCGGCGGGCAGCCCCGCGGGAAGGAGCGTGAGGAGGCCGAGGAGCGGCGGCGGCGGCAGCCCGGTGCGCGCAGGCCTCACCGCCCCTGCCCGCCCCGCCGCTGCCCACTGACGGCCGGGGGCGGCGGGACCAGGCGCCGCCGCCGGGGAAAGGCCTCGGCGGGGGCCGGCGCACTTGGACTGCAGGGCGGCCGGCGGGGAGGGGGGCAAGCGGGTTAAGGGGAGCAGATGCTCTGGGGCTGGTTTTACCTGCTGCTGCTGCTGCCTGCAGTGGCATGAAGATCTGGCTCAGCCTCTCTCTCTCTCCCCCTCCCCGCCTCCCTCCCTCCCGCCCTGCGCGGCACACAGACCCCCGCGCCGGCCCGGCGCCCTGCGAGGGACGCGGGGCAGGGGGAGGCAGTGGGGGAGGCCCGGGGAAGGCAAGGCAAGGGAAGGGAAGGGGAAGGGCTCCCGGCCCGCACGCGGGAACGCGCCGTGGCACCGCCTCCCCCACTACCACCCCCCCGCGCTCCGTCCGCGCAGGCGCCCGCCGCGCCGTGAGGCCGCGGCCGCCCACGCAGCCCGCGGCGCCGCGCCTGCTCCCTGCGCCCGCCGCCGCCGCCAGGCGGGCGCGGGGCTGGGGGGCGGCCGGGCAGCCGGGCGGTCGCGGCCCGCTCGGGCCGGCGGGGAGCTGGAAGGGGAAGAGAGAGAAGGGGAAGGGGGGGACGGGGCTTCCCTCCTCGCGGGCCGTGGCGCAGCTCGGCTGCCGGCTGCTCCTCGGGAGCCCCGGCGGGCAACAGCGAACGGGCGCTGGGATTTTTTGGAATCGGGAGGTTTTCCCTTCGTTCGGGGCCTTTTACCCTCTGAGGAAGCCCGACGCGCTTTTATTTACATGAAGCGTACGCAGAGTGTAGTTAGCAGTCACGCAAGGCGGGGGGGGGGGGGGGGGGGGAGTAGCTTAGAATGAGGTAATGTAACGTGAATCCACAATATCGCTCCCTGGAAGCGGCTGCCCGAGCTCAACCCGTTGCACGGGAAGCTTCCTCGTGGAAGAAGGCGACCGGCGCTGGCGTAGGAACGGAGCTGGGCCGGGCTGTGTTTGCTGGGCCCGGGCTGCCGGGGCCCGTCCCAGCGGGGGGCCCGTCCCAGCGGGGGGCCCGTCCCGGCGGGAGCCCTGCCAGGGCCGGGGCTGCAGGCCCTTGTCCTCCTCCTAAGCAACGGGGTAAACCCTCCGAAGCACGTTTTGCTACGTTCGCCTGCGACAAACGCTTCAGTTGGCAGGGCAGGTGTGGATCGCTGGCATGTCTTTGAGACCAGCTTAATCACAAAAGGTTGGCTTTCTTAAGTTTTGGGAAGTCCAGTACATCTGCCATTTGCTTGGCATTGGCCCTTTCTTCATTAAAAATCGTGAAGGAATGTGAAATATTGCAGGAGTTCATTTTATTTGCAAGAAAAGCTGCAAGGTATATATTTATGCAACCGTCTGAAGGTGAAGCGCTATGTGTACTAGGTTGCTCTTTGTGACAATTTTATAATTTCTAATTATCCCTCATCATGTACTAGGTATCCAAGCTTTTCTTTGGGGACTCTGGTACAAGACAGAAAGGACAAACTAGAGACATACTCCATCGTCCATACTAGCTGAAGCAGAAGTATTACTTGAACCTGAGTCTTGGGAAAATAAGCTTAAAACTGGCAATGTTTGACGGTTAGATCATACTTCGGGGCAACGCAGGAAGACAGATGATCCATCTGAGGTATACCTAGAAATGTACAACAGGAATAAAACTTAATAAATTTAGTAATAATTACACGATGAATGTATTGTATCTCATTTCTGAAGACCTTTCTTATAATTCCCCTGATTCCCAGAAAGAAACTTTTTTTGCATTCTGGGCCATTTCAGGGCAAGATAATCAGCCTGTCTATGTGGTTTTGCCAAATATATTTGTAGAGGAAGTCTTAACTCCATGCCAGTCTACAGATGTTTTTGATTCCCAGATGTTTGATTAAGAAAAGAGAGACCAAAGTAGGTTCCGGCCTGCTGATGATAGTGTTTCACAGCAATGCATTTGAATTTCTTGCTACAACAGATTGTTTAAAGTATAAAGAGCCATTTAAAGTTAAACGTTGGTAGATTTAAAAGAAAAAAGCGCAGGACAAAAAAAGAATGAAGACATGAGAATTTCCTTGAATGTCTATATATGCGCTAATTTCAAACAGACCGTTTCATTTTCTGTTTGAAATCATCATTTTCTGTTTGTCTCTTCTTACATTTATTTTGTGTTAGAGCAGATCTTGATATTAAAAAAAGCCAAGCAGTCAAGCATGTAATTCTTGTCTAGTAATACCATGTTTTGAATACTTCAAACAGCTCAGTGGGAGATGATAATTTTGTTCAATACAGGGCACAGCATTTGATTAAGAAATCATACAGCCATCTACAGTCAGTCTGCGTATATCACAGTGACCTGTCCACTATAAATACACAGAAATGCGTATTTTCAGCTTTTGGAATACAGTGCAGTTTAGATAAGAACACATATAAAAGTAGCATGTACTTGGGAGATGAAATGGCAATGCAAAAAATTACAGCACGTTACTTATTGAAGATATTGGTGTATAGGCAGGATTCACCAAGTACAAACTTGACTGAAAGTATCAAAACCTTTATAAACCTGTAGATATGTGCTACTGTTCAAAAAACAAAGAAGTATGCACCTGCCTTTGGCACATACTCCCACTGTGTACTCAAATCAGGCAATTGTGAGTTGTCTAAATAACTACTGGAGTAATTATATGAGCCTAGGATATCTAATTGTGCGTGCACTTAGGGGATGTCTTAAAAGATTTGGCCCTCTCAGTATTCTCAATATGAAAATTTAGCCATGGAAAATAAAAGCTGGAACAAAAGCCAGCAGGAAAAAACAACAGCAGAATCTGCCAAAAGTAGTTTATTCTTGTTTCATTGGCAATCAATTGTTAGGCTCATCATAACACTTAAAATGCCAATTTAAGCATGAATGGGGGTTCCACCCAAAAAATTAAAACATTGTAAGGAGATGAATCCCTTCTTTTACTTAGACAACAATAAATGGGAAAATAAATTCCAAGTATTATTAATTTCTGTATTTGCAAGATTATGGGGGGTTAAGAGCAAACTGCTTAGACCATCTCAGTTCAAAATATGTCTGACTGCAGAGTCACAAGTAAAGGTGTGTAAGCTTTGTATAGAGGAAGAAAATAATGTTTTTTATATTGGGTGTTGACTGAAATATTCTTAGGGTTAGAAGTATTTTTAAAATTTTACTTGGCTGAGCATTGTAATTGTGAAAAATCTTGGTTTATATTTAGTTACGTTAATAGTTATATTGTTCATTTAAATAGTTTAGTCTGTAATCTAGCTAAGTTTTATAAAGTTCTTAACATCTCAGATGTAAGTGGTATCCACAGCAAAAAATGCATGTTTCTTGCACACCTGTGATGGGAGAAGCCAATATAAGAGTAAGAAAATGGAAAATATTGACTTCCTGTATTCATTCTTTCTAGCTCTCACCTGGTAAAGTATCTATAAATACATTCTCGTTTCCAGTCCTTTTTTTTTTTTTTTTGGGGGGGAGGGGGGGATGTCCAATTTGGTTATCAACTATAGAGTAAAGCTATTACATGCATATGAACTAGTTAGCAGGATTCCATCTATTTTGAAAGCATATAGTATAGGTTTGCCAGTTTAATAAAATATAAAGTAAAAAATCTTGACTTTTTAGCTTAGTTAACTCATGCATGCAAACCAAATATAAACATTTCCACAGATTTTTAATATATATTTGTGAATTACATACAAAGTATTTTATTGATTGCATATATGTATGATTGTGTGCATATACAAATATATTTATATAAATCTACATACACACATTAGTTGTATTTTAAGTTGTAACAGTATCTTGTTTGGACTTCATATTTGATCTGTAATCCAGGAGGTTTTCAAATCTCAGGAATCTGAAAAAAATCTCAGGAAACTTTAAATGACTGTAGCTTCTCCCATGAGTCAAAAGAAGCTCCGCTTCTGTATCAACTGTATTCCCATAGAGAAATTGAGAAATACTTGTACAGTACTTCTGGCATTTCTAGACCATATAGTGAGATGTGTTTTATACACACCCATTAAGAACAAAGTTATATCGATTTTAAACTTGAGGAATTTTCTTCCAGTAGACTCTGACACCATTGTCACCTTCCAGTTTCCATTGTAGATACTTACTCTCAAGTTCTGCTTTTATACATTAAAATATTTACCAATCATAAGAAAAAAGTTAATTACAAGTTTTGTTCTGTCCTTTTCATTCTCCATCTAAGACTTCTGGTGAAAAAAAGTAAAAAAGTTTTGCTTCTGAATTACAACATGGCTTGGCCATAGGCATTCACACTCTAACTGAAATGGGTCTTAAATAATTTTCAAATTCTTTGTTTTGGTGGAGTTTAGGTAAGCTCTTAGTGAACCTGTATGTCAAGTGATAGGATTCAGTGTAATTCTCCTGTTAATATGTACACTTCCCAAATACCTCACCAAAAATACAGTGTCTTCTTCCAGTAGAAAACCAGACATCTCATGCTTTCTTTATGTATTTTAACATAGCTTGACATCCTGACAGTTATGTTCAAAATGATGACATTTCATCACGTAAGTTTGACAAAGGGGCACTACTTAGTGCATCCTGAAAATTTTTAAGGGAATCAAGCAAAGTGGAGTGAGCAAGAGGACTAGAGACTGATGACCTGTTCTTGGAAAGAATAAAAAAACATGTACTCCAGTCTAGCTCAACTAAAATTTGCCACAGGTGAGACTTCCTCGGAAAGGTGTAAAGAAACCAACCTGCCAATCTTGCAACACATGGTGCCTCAGCAGAGAGGCGTATCAGTATAATCTGATGTACCACATAGCTGTTAGATCGGTGTCCAGAGAGATGGAGGAACTGGTTAGAGCAGAGCAAGGCTATACAAAGATTTAATGCAGAAGGGCAAAAAGAAAATAAACTAGATATCAGAAAAAAAGTTCCTTCTAAGCGTACCCAAAAATACACAGTGATTCCTGTGAATATGAGTGTCCAGAGCAACATTTTTGCATGTGGTGCCTTTGGTCCCAATTCAGGCAAAACCATCCATTGACACTTAAGTTCCATTGATTTCAGCAGAGCTTAAGTGCTTTCCTGAATCAAGACTAATTAAGTGCATCACACACTAATACTCGTGTGCATAAATTGTTTACAGGATTGGGGCTTTAGGGCTTGTCTAAACAGAGACACTCAGGAAAATTAATCCAAATTAACTAAAGGTATGAATTTAAAGTGGATTAGTTAAACCACATTAAACCCCAGTGTGGACTGGGGTTTAATGTGGTTTAACTAATCCACTTTAAATTCACTGTTTTAATTACTTTGGATTAACTTTCCTGAGTGTCCCTGTTTAAGCAAACCCTTAGTGTATTGAATAAAGTCCCCAAATGAGTCAAAATTAAAATAGACCCCAAACTAAATAAATAGCAATTCTGCATTGGCAAGGGAAGAAATCTTTAAATTTTACAATTCCAGTGCCTGTGTACCACCAATGTGCCGAGGAACAGCAGCAATGAGATCAAATTGCAATCAGTGAACATGACAATGGAACTAAGCCGTGAAACTCCAAGCTGTGTAGGAAAGGCTGGTCTGAGAAAAAATTGGAAGGAAAAACAAATTTTCAAATCAATCTTGTGTACTTCGGCAATATTAAACTGCAATTTAAAAATAAAGATCAGATTTATTTCCACTTAAGCTGGCAAGACCAGTGAAGGTATTGTGGTTGCCAATACAGTCTGTGATGGCTAGCAAGGAAGCCAAAACTGGCAGGAGAAGTAAGATAAGCCTTATTTATGTAAATAAGAAACCATTTGTATTTAATAATAAGCTATTACTTCTGATTAGCCACTTAAATATGATATATAAATAAAGCACTCAAATAGCAGTTGATAAATGAACATTTGTGTTCTTTTGAAAACTACAGTCTGATTCCCAGGGTAGCATTTGCTTAGAGTTCCACTGGAAGTGGTGGGACTTCATTAGGCTTCGAACTGGGGGCCAGCACAGCAACCAGACTCTTCAGGTACATTAAAAATGTCACGAGGGAAAAATGTGGGATTACAAGTTATACAAATTAACGGACTCTGGATTGATTTCTTTTTTTTTTTTTTTTTTTTTAGTAAATAAATAAATAAATAAATAAATAAATCATTGATAACTACTCAATTTGGCATGAAATATCAGACATTCATGGCCAGACACCCAGCTGGTGTAAGTGGGCAGATGGTCCTATCTTTACTTAGAAATGATAAGTTTGGGAAAAATTTTGTTTGATTTTTCTTTTTTTTTTTTTTTTTTAGTTTAAGCAAAATCTGTTCCTCTGCTGAAAGTGACAATTCTTTAAATAAAAATATTGTTGAAAAAGGTTAGTCTTTTTGTATTTAAGTTGTGCAATTCAATTTTGATATTTCAAGCTTGAAACTTGCTATGAGGCTAATACTCTCTTTAGTTACACTGCTGAAAGTGCCTGCATTCTGACTGCTTTCCAGCCCTGGTTGGATATACATGCATGAGGCTAATGTTGTAGCTGTACTTCCATAAAGTAAAAAAGTGTCTATGATTAAAAGAGCCTTTACCCCTTATAGTAATATGTGCTTAGTGCTTGGTAACCAGTGATCCGCACTGAAAGGGCAATTTTTAAGAATTGTCTCCCTTGCCCATTTATTTAAAAATACTGCAAAGCAGTTTGAAAGTGGCAGGGATGATGCAGTTCTGGTAGGCTTCCCCCTGCTGCCCCCGCTCCCTGCAGAGCAGCATGGCCTTCCTCTGTGGCATGACAGGTCTTCTCTCGAGCTGCTGACACTTAATAAAGGGAAGGGACTAAAGCTAGTGAAGTGAGGAAAGAAGCAAAGCAAGAAGGTGGAGGAAGAAGGCAACCACACTGAAGGCAGGGTGGGTGGGAGAGAGTCAGAGTAGAGCACCTGCCCATTCTCCGAAACTGAAAACAGAAGAGCAGGAAATTGAAAGTTTGAGTAACTTTACCTCAGACAGCTTTTTAAATCTTGTTCTGCTGTCCAGCTGCTTCAGTAATTTTTCTTCCTCTGCAGTTAGCTTTTTTCCTGAGACCTTTTCCACATATAACTTCATGCTATTTTTTTCTAAAAATAACCCCAAATCTTAAAGCAGTTGTTTTTAAACAGTAATGTGCCAATAATTATTTTATACTGTCCTTTCACTAGCCTAGAACATAATTAAGATCGTTCCCAGCTGCTCAGTTCTTGATGCAGAAGATTCCTTCAGCTTACATTGATCAGAATAACTGGCTGTGCACACTGTTGCTAGTGTGCAGGTAGAGTATAGGTGGAAGTTAGGAGCAAGGGTGCAGAAAAAAAAAAGTAGAAGAGAGTGTTCATCTTCACTTTGATTTTTATATTTCCAGAATTTATTTAATAAAAGAATATCCCCATGTACAGGTAAAAAACCCACACATGGGCTTTCATTTATGCTGAAAATTACTGTTCCCCTGGTAAACAGAAAACGGTAGTTCTGATCCATGCCCTATTTTGAAGAACTCTAATTTAGTGCCTAAAGGAATTTGATGGCTAGAGCACCTCCTTCATTACACTGACTCCCACTTGTTTTTTACAACAATTAGGTGTAAGCCCTACAGCAGCACAACTGTTAAGATTTTTGTGGCTCTTAAAAGGGACACTGACAATTTGAAATGAGTGAAATATCATATACTGAATAGTGCCAATTGTTTATGGCACTTTTTTTCCATCTTGCAGCATTAAAAATATGTTTTAAATTTTCTTTTTTCCTGATACGGTGTTTGTGTGGGCCAGACAACAGTAAAGTAATTGCCCTCTGGCTCTGCAAAATGTACACAGGATCCTCTGTGCTCGAGCACAAATCTTTGCTTCTCTGGTGATCTGATATAGCAGCATGCCTCTTCACCAGAGGGGTGTCCTAGAAAAAGAAGGAACTCCCTCTCTAAGGTGTTTTCAAAATAATATTACTCTTTATTGCCACAATTTTCATTCAAGGATTTCACAAAAGCTTTAAATGTGTCAACAAATATTCAGATTAGCCCTAAAAAATATTTCTCAGTCATAGAGTGAAGTGTGGGAAGGATGAATTTAGGCATTCACAGCCACAAAGTCAATCAACAACAAAGAACACTTCTGCTGAATTTATCATATCTGTTAACCTCATTATGATAGTGATTATCTGGGGTGCATTTTAGTGTAATAACCGGTGAGAGATTGGGAAGGGATGAAGCAACTGTTTCCTCTAGAACACTTTATGCAGTGCTGCCAGGGGAAGATCATCTTATTTCTGTTCTCCCTGTAATTCTCCTTTCCCCTTTGAGTGAACTGAGGCAACTGGCCCTATTCCTCTCCAAATAAACTTTTCTAGCATTTGAATGGGCCAGCAGAAGACGGTGCAAAAAATTCACTTTACCAGTGTGAAGATAACTAAAGACAACTGCCATTATTCATCTCTATACTTCTGCCCTTTCTGAACAGCTTTTCATTTTTTCTGTTGGTATTAGGTGGGGGTATAAGGGATATGTTCTTAAGTTCATGTAGGAGTGAAACTACAGTGAAAATCTAAAGGCATTTATCTACACATAGGGGGCAGGACACAAACAAGGAATAAACTGGAGAATATAAACTGGTTAGACTTTACTTGTCTTGGCTCTGAATTGTAACAATTTCAAAGTAGTTTAAATTGCTTCCTACAGCAAGGAGACTGGAGCTGGGGAGAAGGAAATGGCAATGGATGTTGTATGCTTTGACTTTAGCAAAACCTTTGAAACAGACTCCTGTAATCTTCTCACCACCAGCACTTATTTATATTTTTTTCAGCATTTGTGAGGCTGCATCTGGGGTAGTGTGTCTAGTTTTGGGCTCCACAGTACAGGAAAGGCATTGACATACTGGAGGCAGTCCAGTGGAGGCCACCATGCTGGTCAGGGGGCTGGAGAACATGATGGACAGGGAAAGGCTGAGAGAGCTGGGCCTGTTCAGCCTTAAAAAGAGAAGGGAAGACCTTATTGCTGTCTTTAGTGACCCAATCAGAGGATACAGAGAAGACAGAAAAAAACTCCACTTGGAGTTGCACAACAATGGGAAGTGAGGTGGCAGATACAAGTTGGAGCATGGGAAATTCCCATTAGATATTAAGAATTATTTTTTTTTTACTATTATATTGGTCAAATACTGCAAGAGATTGCTCAAAGAGGATCTCCATTCTTTGAGGTATTCAAGACTGAGCTGGACATGGCCATGAGCAATGTGATCTAATTAGACCTGTTTGAGTAGGTGGCTGGATAAGACAGCCCCCACAGGTCCCTTCCAACCTAAGTTATTCTATGATTCTATGAAATTGCACATATCTCTTCTTTGGATGTTTATAATGTGTTCTACAAGTGGTAGAAAAGTTTGTTTTCTCTGACCATCTTATAGAAGGTTTTGCAGAAGTGAAGAATCTCTCTAAATGTTAGTACATGTAGAAATTACATTCCAGACTTCTTTAAGTCTCTTACAAAGGGTCAGGCTATCCACCATTGAATTTGATACCTGAATTCAAAAGCCAGCTTCTTTTCCCAAATCTGAACTAGATAGAGCTCTTCAAGAAGATCTAGAATTCTAAATACAATTAATTTTTTGTTTCTTTTTCTTCACTCTTTACAAGGATGAGTGTCTGAAGACTTGCGAAGGTCTGCAGTGAAGAATAGAAAAGAAAAGGCAGATTGCTTCTGTTAATCTTCAAAATTTTAGGAAAGTGAGTGATCTTCTGTGAGTTTACTAGGGGACCTCTGTAATTTCAGAGATGGGAACACTGATCCCTAACATCTTTGAACAAGAAGAGTGCTGAAACTTTAGCAATGGTATATTTTATCTCAAGAATTCATTAAGCTAGGATTTTGATCAGTATTTATGAGGACAAGCCCAAACCAGTCCTCCAATTTTCTATTTAGTCTCAGCAGGGACTGGGAAAAGGAAAATGGTTTTCCACTACCATTGTGTCCTCTAAAATCTGAAGTCAGCTAAGGCATATGAAGGACACCCCTTCTCTTTCAAACAGTTTGTTTTGTCTTTCCTTTAATCCTCCGACCAAAATCCCAGTGTGGTGTAGATTCCTTCTTCCCTGGAGAGCTTCAGTATGGCAGAATTCTTCCATGAAATTTTTGTGTATAGGCCTTGTAAAAAACCACATTCTTTTCTCATTTTTCAGGTAGCTCATCTCTTGATTCATGTAACATTTTCAGTCACTGGCCCATCGTCACAAAATCTTCCAAATTGTACGGATCATAAATTTGTGCTATAAAAAGATGTCCAAGCAAATGAAAAAGATCCCTTGAAAATATACACATGCTTTTCTTTAAAAAAAAAAAAAAATTCTAATATGTTTAATTTGTTATAAAAGCACAAAGAACACAAGTCTATTTTTTGTTTTGCTATTCCTTTCTGAAATGGACTAATTCATTGAACCCATTTAAAATGAAAATATTCTTGAGATCAGAAGAAGACAAACTATGAAAAATTTTTTAAATGTCTCTCAGTAGGAAAAGTCTTGCTGTGTCCTTTGTTAAATACTGACTTCGAGCCACGATTTCTGCATTGAGTTTTATTAGCAGTCAGTAAGCAAATTTGAAGGGCCTGATCCTGCATTGCTGACACCATGCTGGATGAGGCAGAAATAAAACAGCACACTGGAAATTAGATTAAAGGCCAAGTCTGCAACTGTTATTGAAATCCAATAACTCAAACTGCAGTCTTACCAGCAGTTAATAGTCCCCATGGTGCTAAATAATCATAAAGCTTGAGGGTATCTACTATTGTGCCAGCACACCAATGAGATGCAACCATCCCTGCCCCAAGAGTTGTAAAACAAAAGCCATTCTCCCATCAAAGGGCAAGTTTTCTTGAGGGGGGACTGATACCTGTGTAAAGAATTGGTAATGTCTTCTGTGACCTTTTGTAATTCCGTTCCCTATCTTTACCAAGTCTACACAAAAACCTTGGAAAGGACAATCAGTTTCTCTTGCAAAAAATGCAAGTGTCAATCTGTAACATTAGCAACTGAAGTCAGATAGTTCAAAGACACCACACAAAGGACTTCTTTTTAGCTAGACAGAGTGTAAATATATCCCTTTTACTTATGACACATCTCCAGACAATGTGTTCCTATCCTAATCTTGAACACTATTGCTTTTGACTTCCCCAGGCACAAGTTTTTTTCACGTTACCTCAAAGGAAAATGAAAATAAGAGAAAGAAAGAACTTGAAGGTTTTAAACTTCATACAATGTGCTTGATACTCCTTGACTATCAATTTCATTGTGAGCAGAAGAACATGGGTTAGTTGGAGTGAGGTGTGTATGAGACCAGGAGTCATGCAGAGACCAAGTGTCCTGTTCTTCTCAGCACAAATCTTTATACAGGATGAAACAAAACTTCTTCAAATACCATCAGGGAGAGGTAGGTGAGTTAAAAGGAAAACACCTGTACATCCATGTTCCTGCATTGACGCTCCATTCCTGAATAGCAAATGCTAAATAGAAGAACAACTTCTTCACCAAGTCTGTTCTTTCTCACAAAACACAGTAGATGGGAACACTATGAAAATAACCATATGCAGTTAGTCTTTGTCGGACTAACAGTCTTTGCCTGTGATATCAGGCAAAGAACACATGAAGGAAACTGAATCTTCACATACTGAGGTCACTGTAGGTTCAGCTACTAAGTTCAGCCAGAGGTGGTTTTACTCATGAATACGGACAAATTCTTTGGGAGAGCTCTGAGGAGGGTATCCCATCTAATAAATGTTGCTTTGAAACAAAGGTTGAGTTTGAAGACTTGATTCAATGAGAGCTTTCACTCTCAAGAGCTGCCTTTTTAAGACACTATTTCAAACAAATCTATACAGGCCTGCCAATCATGCTGCTGATACAGTCTTTCAGCAGCTACTGCAGCTACCAGTTATGGGAGAAGAAAATATTTTGGGCACAGCTAGTAGTAAAATTAAATACCTTGTTCCTGTTCTATGGTAGGAGTCTTTTTTTATGGAACCCGTCTGATCTCCATGAATATTTTCCCACTGTCTTACTTTTTCTGCTGACTAAACATTTTGGTATTGTCACAAATGAGAAAAAAAGCCTGACAGCTGAACAATCACAAAGACCTTTTCTTCCGTTTCAAAATAGGAATGATTTCAGTAATGTAATAGGGACTATTTAGGTCCATTCAAAAGAAAACCTAAAGGTCTGTGACATGAAGAGGCCAAGTGCTTTAAATACAGCATTAAAAAAAATCTGATGGACAGCCATCTTTGCCTGGTGTCACTGAGGTCTGACTGTTCCCAGCGTCTTTTGGACCATAGCCAACCTCTTTATTCCAATGTTAAGGAAAAGATAGATAAGACTCAAGTTTTTAATTTTCAGTCCCAAAATTTGGATATAATCGTCAGAAGTTTCAGATTTATGTAGTCTCATAATGTGCCCTGGAGATATCACATACCTAATTCTTCTTCTTCATTATCACCCCTTGTTTTGTATAAATTGCTGTTATGTTGAGATTTCTCTTCTCTTTTTAGTAAGGCAGTTAACCATTTACCAGTTTTATATGAATTATCATAGAAAAATTTATTTGCTCTATAAAAATAATTGGCTTCTTTAACAGCAATATTATTCAATAGTGCCTTAATCTGTAGCAATTCTACATAAGCTTTTTACTATGGGATTTTTGATGTTCTAATTTTTTATTGTTAGCTTTGCTAATAGCTCCAATTTTTCTTGCCTTTGGCATTTCCTAATTTCATGACACACACCAAAAATCCAGCTTCTAAAAGTCACTTTGAAAGCCTTCAGCACGCTATGATATGAAGCAGAGACCAAATTAAAATTTATATATTCCTTGATTTTCGTTTTAATGGCTATTAGAAATTCTTTATCTTTAAGTAATAGAGTTTTGAATCTCCAGTGCAAACCATTTTTATTCTCCTCTCTTTGAATTATCTCTATTATTTCACTGGTGCATGATCAGATAAAAGGAATCCATGCACTTTAATTCTCAATTTACTCCCAAACAGGTTTTTGTCTCTGCAAAAGATGCCTTGTCTCATATAAGACTGATTTTCCATGGAAAAGGAGTCCGAACTTACTTCATTGGGGTCAGTAGAGCTACTCACAGGTTTAGAAAATAAAGCTGCTTTCATTCATGTTTGTAAATTTGAGTCTTACAATCATTGATTTCCTTTATTTTTTAACTACAAAGTAGTCCACCTTCCATTCCACTTTCAGCTGAACTTAAGTAATTTTTCTTGCTGATTTTCTATTACATGTGCGGAGGACAAACTGATGGGAAGATTCTGTCACCTTTTTTATATTGAAATGCAAGCACCAGAGCTCCTCCAGAACTAAAGTATTTCTGAATGTACACCGTAGTCATACAGCCTAGTCTTATGATGACAGCAAGCTCCTCAGATAGTCAAAGTTCTTCACTGTATCTCCAAATGAAGGACATTAATACTGGAATTTAATTTCTGCTTTTTAAAGAAATTTTGTGCTTGCTGGTTTATATATATTTTAAAGAGATGAGATGAGAATCCACCCCATTGTTGTATGAAATAGATTTATGCAATGAGTGCCACTTATAATCAATTGTAAATGAATAAGATGCTTTTCCCTCCATACAGAGCTCCTTTGTGAAATTTAGCTAAGGCAAAATGTAAACTATATTGTATTTTCTCACTTCATTTGGTATTTTACCAAACACTTTTTCTGTTTGAATTATTAGTATAGTCACTTTGTTCTGTTATTCTTTTGATGGCACAATTAGGTTTGTAATAAGTATTCAGATTATACAAATATCAAAGCAGTGTGATATGAACGTGAACAAATAAGCTGTGTATGATAAAAATATAACCACTCTTAGGAGTAAGGCATTTTTCATTTCAAAGGTTGCTTAGTAATATAGGACTTGGTCATTCTGATTTAACTTTCACATTTAAAGGTAAACTAACAAAGTGTTTATTTTAATCAGCCTGTCCTGTGTAATCTGGTGGAAAAATAAACATAAGTTAAAAGGCTATCAGTCTGACAAAATGACTTACCTTAAATGTTAATTTGAAAAAAAAAGCACTTCTTTCACTGTCATTGGTTTGATTGAACGTGGTGTTTCTCAGAGCAACTGAAAAGGAAGCTTTCCCAATATGTTTCAAGCTCTTTTTTCATCTTTTGGGTTGGTGTTGGGTTTTTTTTTCCTTGCTGTGGTGTTTACTGCCTCTCAACAGTGTCTTTTTGCCTGGAAGACAACAGTTATAACAATATGACGCAGGTATTTTTCCACAGACGGCTGCCTGTTCCTTGGGGATTGTTTTAAAATTTCTGGGATAAATCCTGAAATGGCATAAATCCATACAAATAGATTTCTTGGCTTAAGTATTCATACCAATTTACAATCGGCACCTTCGGTTGTGTTGCCTATTGAAAAATTGGTGTTGCCTATTAGTGTCATCATCCCCTCTCCACTAGCCATCATTGATAGAGAGGGAAGGGAGCCTTTAAGGGTATGTATGTTGGCTGTAGTGGTGCATAGCTGTGTAGGGCTGCTTTGTGATCTGGTAAGGCTTTTAGCTCTTTTGTGCTTTGTACAGTATTTAAGGCTCCCATCTCAGGAGTTTTCATCCAGACTATAGTGCATATAGGAATGTAGAAAATACACCCACATAGTTATGAGTGAAAGGAAACTGAACTCTGCAGAAAGTAATAAACTGCTATCAGCTTCTGCAGTTGTATTATTCAGCCATATTATTACATGCTGCTTAAGAGCTCTGCTTGTAGAACAGGAACTCTTTATGTTGGAAGGAGTCAAAATAAGATGGAGAACAAAAAAACAAGATAAAGAAAATTACCATGAAGTTGCTATCAGGTGGTTGGGTCGGTTGAGTGGCAATATGTGCAGGTCCCTACATGCTTGTTTGTGTTGGACAAAGTCACATTAAAGGAATGGAAAACATCTTACTGACTTTGGTGGAATCTGGATCAGACCCTCTGTGAGGAAAGCTAGGTACAGCCTCTTGTAAAGAAGTTTTTAAAGCCATGGCCCTTTTGTTTTCTCTTTTATAGAATCACAGAATCATTTAGGTTGGAAAAGACCTTCAAGATCATCGAGTCCAACCATCATCCATGCCCACTAAACCATGTTCTGAAGTGCCTTGTCTACGAGCTTTTGGAATACCTCTGGGGATGGTGACTCAACAACCACTTCCCTGGACAGCCTTTTCCAATACCTGACAACCCTTTCAGTAAAGAAATTTTTCCTAATATCCAACCTAAACCTCCCTTGCCGCGACTTGAGGCCATTTCCTCTTGTCCTATCTCCAGCCACCTGACAGAAGAGACCAGCACCCACCTCACTACAGCCTCCTATCGGGTAGTTGTAGGGAACGATAAGGTCTCCCCTCAGCCTCCTTTTCTCCAGACTAAAAAGCCCCAGTTCCCTCAGCTGCTCCTCATAAGACTTGTGCTCCAGGCCCCTCACCAGCTTGGTTGCCCTTCTTTGGACACGCTCCAGCAACTCAATGTCTTTCCTGTAGTGAGGGGCCCAAAACTGAACACAGTACTCAAGTACTCACAGTACTTTTGTCAGGAATCAATGTAAAGTAATAGTAAGCGTAAAAAATAAAGTGAATGAACAGTGATGGGGTGGCAATAAAATGTTCACTGTCATTACTGCACCTGAAAACACACCCATTTGTGATAGTAGTGTAGGGTGACTACCCTTTAGTGAGCACAGCATATATGGGGTAGATTGTTCCATACTTAAAACTACATTTATTTGAGCTTCTCTCTTTGTGGCTAGGTGCTATTCCATATTCTGTCTTCAGCTGTGAAGTGCTGGTGCACTGTGTTTGTGATTTATTGTTCTCATAATCGGTAATACGTCTCTTATGTATATGCTTTCTTTCTCTTAGCTGTTGTCTCCAATGGTCATATTAAAAATTCTTTTCATGGGTTTGTGGCTTGTACAGCAAGTCTGCATTTTACTTTTTTATACTCAAAAATGTTTCCCTCTGCAATTTGTTTAAAACTTGAGATTAAACTGTGTGAGAGGTAGAATGAGACCTAAAAAATTATAACATCCATTGGAATGGCTTGAGTTCAGTGGGTGGAGAGAGAGGGAAAAGCTAATTTGCTGGTGCAGGTCTCCCATGCTTGTTGAAGGCCACTACAGTCAATGTTTACACCAGCTGCCCATGAGCCTTAACTCTGCTGGCAGCATTTCTTTACCCATTTAACCATTAATAGGATGTTTTCTCAGTTGTGTGTGTTGCCCGTGTTTGAGCAGTGCCTGCTGCCTCGTTTGCTTAGCATAACAACTCCTTATTCTACATCTATTTGCTGTGTCATGGTCAAGTGGTCACACAGGGTTAACTGGGTGATCTACAGTGCTGAGCCACAGTCTGCCTGTTTTGCCTTCCTGAGTTGTTAGTGAGAGTTTTCCCCCACTCCGAGATGCAGCTTAGTAAAACAGCAAATCTGGTGAACAGAGTTTGTCCCTTCACAAAATATGGTGATATGCAGTTGGCTGCATGTTAGGTGTCCAGAAGATACTTTTACTGCACGGAGATAACACCAACTGATTCTGTTCACAGAACAGACTCACTGAGGGGTGATGGGGATATTGGGTGCTTTTTGTGCTGCTCTATTTGAGAAGACATTTTTGGTGCATCTTTTCATTCTCTTCCTTTTTACACTACGGGGGACAATATGGCTCAGTGTGTTCATTGCCTGCCTGACTTCCCTCTGTTCTATGTACTGTGGTGTGTAATTAACAAGCAACATGCCTTTTATACAAAGGAAAAGCAATAGGTAGACTACATGGCAATTTTCTAGTATGCAACTGTGTTTCCAGAGCTGTGCACATTGCTGCTGACACCTTTACAAATATAATAGTATGAATTTAACACACCGACAGAAATGCAAGGAAAAGGCAAAACCATGCTGGCTTCTTCAGTGCTAGAAAAACAACAAATTAAAATGTTTGGCAAACAGAGGACAAAATTCATAGGGAAAAGACTTGTACTTCCAAGCTTCTCAGGGTACATCAAGCAATAAAGATTAAGAATTTATTACAGCTTTGTGTTCTCATTGTTATTTTTATCCTTCCGTCTCCTTCCCCACCTCACTCCATTAAGCTTGCTAGTAGAAGACACTACATTTTATAAAGTTATCAGTAAAAAGTACTCCATGTACAAGGAACGGTAACAGTGTTCCTTTCATGTCCAGAACACGTTGCATAATTGCACAAAATTGCACTGAGTTACTGTGAACTTTAATAAAGTCTTCAAATAGTCTGCTGAAAATGATTCTGTGAGAATGGTCAAGTTATTATGAGCTGTAGTGTTTAAAGGGTAAAGCTGAAATTCTCTGTGTAGGTATATAAATTCAAATTTTATGAATAATGGTTTTATTACTTATGAAAATGAGCAATAGCTAGTGTGATATGTACTAAGCATCAGGTAGCAAGCGTTACAATTTGCCATGTTTGGCAGTATGGAACCATACTTTCACTTGACCTCGCTGGAACACAGCTAGCAAAGTTTCTGCCCATTTTTAAACAGGGCAAAATATCCACTAGAAATGGAGGATCAGACCAATCCGTTTATCTGTATCATGGGATCAATGAGCTAGGAAACTGTCCCCCCTGCCAACTAGATGGCATTAGTACAACTGTATGTAGATGACAAAAAGACTCCCCAAAAGATACAGCTCTTTCAAGTAAACCGTAATAGATTCATAGCTTTTTTCTTTACTCATATGAGTAGTTTGACTGATTACTTGCATGAGGGAGATGGCCTGGGTTTGGCCCAATTAGGAGATGTTGTTTCTTAAAATTCCAACAATAACATTCCTACACATTATTCTACAGAGCTCTTGCCTGAGGGCCCAATCTTGTCATCCTTCCACACACAGCATTTCTATTGAAGTCAGGATCAAGAAAATTATAAACCATACAGCATAAAAAGATATGCTTGGTTTATTTGGCACTGGAAAGCTCTATGTACAGGCCTTTGGGTGCCATTCCGTGATTTTGATTGAGGCAAAATGGGAAACAGGGGAAGGTTAATGTATGAGTATTATCAAAATTATAATAAAGAGTATAAAATTCTGGTTACAGTCAACCAGCATTGACTTGTAAATATTGGACTGGACCCCCTGAAATGAAACTATTCTTTGAAGATTAATACTGACTCTTTTCTCATGACCTCATTTTCACCTTTTTTAGGCTGGCCAAGTAGTGTGGATGGCCAAGTAGCAGTGGATGCTTACAATTGGCTGCCCTTTGCAAGAAAGAAGCATGGTAGTGGTTCTTCCATAAATGCCCCCAGCCATGGTTTCCCAAACTTTTGTCACCTTTGAATTGTACTTTGGAATATGCTCCAGGCGAAGCTGCCCTGAAAACCTTTAGCTTAACTGTGACTGGATGCTGTGTCTGCTTTGTATGAGGCCATGTTATGCTTAGTCCCATGATCCGTTACCAGATATCTAGATGAAGAAGAGGTTGGTCCTGACCTACAAGTCTTAAATGGTTCTGAATGATCTGAGAAATTCTCTTTTCCCACCTGGGCTTGTCTGAGATGTTCTCGTGTGCTGTGAACATACTTGCAGGGATATATCACTTCGCCTTCCCCAAGTCCAGGTTCAGAAATTCTCAGGATCATTTGCAACAATATTATTTTTTTTAGTCTTTTTTTGGAGTGTCAGTATGTGGCCTGAGAAGGAAAAAGGCCAGATGAAGATGAAGCATGAGAAATTATGTCATAACACTTTAGACTTATTTCTAAGAGGACCAAGAAAACTTTAGGCATATAAATATACTAAAAAACTTTACAAGTGCCTAAATAGTTAGTTTGGGTTTTCCGATTCTCTCAGTGGTTAGAAGTTTCTGAAATTCCTTTTAGCTTCATTCTCATCATCTCTTCTATTTTATTTTTATTTTACATGTTAAGAAAAAATGTATGGCAAACAGTGCCTCGAGCATTGCAGCACAGTTAGGAACCAGGTTTCTAAATGCCCCACTTAATATAATGCACAATGTTGCATTCAGCAGCAACTCATCTGATTGAAATAATTTGACTGGAATTAAACTATTGCTACTAAAATTTATGTAAAACTAATGAAAAATTTATTGGTTTATAAAATCCTTGCTTTTATCCAGGACTAACAATTCCTATGCAACGCCAGTGATCCTCCCACAAATAGTTGAGAGGAAATAAAATATAAGGGAGTTCATCAGTTCATATTCCCTGAGATCCTCACAGTTACTCTTCTTTGTGATCCAGTCTTTTAACTTTTTCATGACTTTAATCTTAAAAAATAGATTTTTAATTAAATTCAGAGCTATTATTCCCCTTTAGGGGAGGTGGGAAAAACAAATGCAACTCTGCTGCAGGACCTCTGAGCATAACACTTTCCCTCTCTTTACAGTTCATTTTGGCATTTTTATATATCTTCTGCTAATAAAATGTAATGATTTTCATCTTTTACTTTGACATCTGAGTCTGTATCTTTTATCTGTTGTTTACAGTGTTTCAGCCCATAAATAAATCATATGACAAAATAAATTACTTAATCTTGTGTTTTATTTGGAAACACATTAAAGCCTAGCTTTGGTGGGAAAAAATCACTTTACACCTTACAATTGCTTATATACTTTTATGACTTTTGTGTCACATTCAAATATTATCAAGGTGTCATATCAATACCAATTGTTCACAAGAGCCACATTTTAAACCTTTCAAGTTTTCTGATAGAGTTTGATAGGAATACTTTGAAATGAAAGTACATCTGTCTTTGGCAAATGGCATTTTCAGTTCTGAGTGTTTTGGTTTTTTTTTTAACATGATGTTATAGTGTATTGCAAAAGCAATATTAATCCCCAGAACTTTCTTCAAATCAGTATACATGTGATTATAATGAAGTCCGTTTATCCAGTCCCCTGTATCCAAGGCTGTTTGTTGTCAGCATCTGTTTTTCTCATCCACTATAAATTCACTTATCCTGCACATTCCCAAAGTTGTTCTTTTGTATTTTTGGCATCTGTGTAACTGGTAAAATAAATGGTACTGCACTAAATTTCAGGCTGTATTTTTATTCTCAATTTCTTTTAGACACATTTTGCTTCAGCAACAAGGAATAAATGATAAATATTTTCTCCACTAGTGTGAAAGAAAAGAAGTTTATAACCTCAGTGCATTTATCAAGCTTTTACCTGGTCAAAGTAAATTAAATCAAATTCTAAATAGTTGCTTGCATACCTCTTCTAGAAGCTTCTTTCCTTCATAAATGCCTCCCACAAAACTATCTTTCACATAGAGAGTGTGCCCTCTTTTCTTAGGTTAATTGCTGAAATATGATGTGGTTTGGTTTCATTCTTAGTAATTTCCGGATTCTATTCCAGGACATTTGGGATAGAGCCCAAGAGCTTAGCATGTTTTCCTTTTTTCATGGTAAAATTGTGCAAATATGCATTAGAGTGTGAAAACAAACAGTCTAATACATTTTTGCAAAGCTCTTTATGTTTACTGTTTATTGCAGATACCAGATCCTAATTAAAATGCGCTAACAAAAGCCAAGATACAAAGAACAAAGATATAACGAAGCCTCATCTTTTAAAAATATTTGTGATTAATCCCAGAGGACACTATGTCATACGTCATTATTATAAAATTCAAGAAAGTTAACTACATCTTTGGAAAGGATATAGTGCCGAACACTGTATCCAATCCATAGAAAAATAATCATATCATGGTCATGTTTTCTAAGGAATAATCTTCTTTTCAGATGCTATAATGGCATCCAGCTACAGTCCCTCTTGTTTAAGGTTCCTTGTGCTTCTCAGTGAAAACTTCCTGAATAGGTTTTTAAACATCTTGAAATGCTTCTTGCTCTTACTGACATTTGCCTGTAAATAGATTTCTGTCATTATTAAAAAGGAGTGATTTAAATTTGATCCCAGAAGACATTCTTAAACATGAAATTAACTTAATATGCTTGTTATTTTAACTGTGTGGAAACAAGTTACTGCTTGGTTTTAAAAATTCTTCTGTTCAAGCAAAGATCAAGCCTTTAGAGATCACATTTTATATTCACTTCAGGTGAAATAAACTTGTGGTCCAGTAACTGATGCCTACAACAAGGTGGAATTGCTGTGGTCCTGTTACGCTTTGGAACTGGAGATTAGAGCATTCATGCAAAGTAATTCTGTTTTCCTGTGCACTGTGGTACCCAGCTTCACGAAGCATAGAGACCAGGAACATGCATGGATTAGGTATATTAACAAACAGTAACTGATCAATCTGTTCACAAACTGTGAATGCACTGACCAGAAATTAAAGTGGATGTCAGCCATGCAACAGTCTGCGGTGGTGTCGTAGCATTTGAACAACTGTTTACTGAATAACTGGCACCCGCCTCTCTCCTAGGTATCCATGTTACTTCTTCCCATGTAAGTAAAGCACTAAGGCTTTGGGAAAGAGATTTGTCCTCTACATATGCCAGGCGATGAGCGTCTGTAAGAGGCGATGAACTGAGCACAGGCTGAAAGACTCCCCTCCGTCTGGTGGAAGGCAGAGGGCAGCGCTGGTGGCGAAAGGTACTGCCCTATGTTTAGGGAATGGATGTCACACCACAGGCTTGTATTTGCCTGAAAAAGAGCAGAGGGAAAGAGGCAGAGGTCAACACTGGAAAATAAGCTTTGTAGGAAAGACTTGATTCATTATTGGTGAATCAGAGGCAAACACAAGAATGCTCTATGGAGATCCGTTTGTGCTGAGTTAGGCTGGTTGCCCAGTCACTGTCCAAGTGCTTTCATGTGAATTTTTCTTCAGAAAATTCAGACGTTATTGGGACTTCATTCTGCTGCTCAGGATAACAGAGATCACACTGGAAGGTCTTCTGGATCTTCTCTGTGTCTGGATGCTTTGGTTTTCTCAGATTTTACACTTCCTACTTTTCATTCCAGGACTTCAAGAAAAACATTTCAACATGCTGTTTTCAAAACATCTCTGGCAGTATTGTTCTTTTCCCATCCATGTATCAAATTCTGTTACATGGGATTGTTCCTTTCATAAAGCAGCTGATATCAATTAACACAAAGCTATTTTGGAATCCTGAAGAAGTTGTACCACAGATTCTGTCTGGTTTGTGTTTGGATTGTTTTGTAAATTAAAAAATGCACAAACGTCTGAAAATAGGAATCTAACCTAAGAAGACACATCTTCCCTCCTCTTTCTGCTTTGTTGTAGTAAGTAGCTAATATCCCATCATTTTCTTACATAAAGTATATATTTGAGGAAATTTCATTTGTGTTTCTCGTGTTTCCATAATCTCGGTCAAACAACCACAAACCTTTTCAGGTGTTGTGTGGAGAGGGCTACTCTGAAAGGCTAACCTCATCCAGTCTCTCCAGGTTCCTCCCAGAGACCACAAAGAGAGACAGGCTCTCTAAGGCCAGGGAACTGCTGAATTAACTCCCTAGGCAAGTGTTTTTCTATCCATAAACTACAAAGGCAGTTTAGGGAAATTTGACTCACTAGGTTAAAATTAGCCCTGAGAATACTTCTCTCTGTTGTATTAGTATAAGGGAAAACTTATTTGTTCTTCAGTTAAGAAACTTGTAAAATGTGTAGAACTACTTTTGAATGAAACGGAATATTTTCTAATGTAAAAATATTCTGAAAGGGGGAGAGTGTATGAGAAGTATTTGTTGGTGCGTTGACTGGCAGACTAGCATGAAGCTCCTCAGCTGAAATTATGGACAGCTTACAAAGGTATTTAGGAAAATAAAGATTTTTTTCAGCTTTACTTTGACAGTACTGTAACATCCTTGTGATCCAGTCAGCTGCTCATCAGCCAGGGCAGCTCCAGGCACCCTGCTGCTGAGAAGGATTCAGGTGGTGCTCTTTTATTTGAACTACTATCCCTCTAATAGAGGTTCTTGCAAACTGAGCTGCTCCTATTGTCATTAGTGTATCTCAAAGGCATAGATCAGCAACCTGAGCCTATCCCTGGCCTTGCAGAAGACATTTCCCCTTTTAATGCAGTGTAATTTGTTAAATAAACCATGCCTAGTGTCTTCCTGTAATGGGGGTGCATAGCATGTGCTCTTTTTCTATCCTGGACACATCCTTTTTTATGTTGTTGAAAGGAAAACAGGTACAACTGGCCACCTGAAATAAAACAAAGGTTTTAATTCTTTATTTCTCACCAGGTGCAACTGAATTTACAATATGAAAAAAAGAGATTCATTTTTTTCTTTGTCAAGAAAGCCTCAGATGTGATTATTTTTTCTCCTTTTTTATTCTGTCTCAAACTTCTGGAAGAAAGTAAAAGAGATATGGAACATGCATAAATTTATTTTTCCTTGATAAAAATCGTTGGGGAAAAAAAAGGAGTGAGGGCATTTAAATGCTGGGATAGATGTAAAGTTTGTACCTCCTCCTTCTCACTCTCTCTTCCCACTTCCCATTTACAGATACACTTTGGACCTGCAGAATTAGCACCTTTATTTTTTGCTGCTGAACATTGTCTTCTTTCTGAACTTGGTGGCTACTCACCCAAAGTGTGGACACAAACGGGAGCCTGCTGTTTGACACAGTATCTAACTATGCCATGGTAACAAGGCTGTATTGTTACATGTGAAATGCAGGCTAGCATTCCATCAGTGGCATTTGTCATGTGAAAAGCCATGCTGTGCTCCGCTAATGGCTCCTGAGAACAACTGTTATTTGGCAAAATGAGTAAGTACAGTGGATGCTACTCCTGTGGTATGAAACACTGAGTGACAAATTCCATCAGAAGAAGTCAGCACGTTGTAAGAGTGTAAAACCCTGGTAAGAGCTTGGCATTCAAGTGCCGTTGAATAGTCTGTTGATGGGAACACACTAACAGTTTAATCTGGACCTGATAAAATCTTACAAGTTTTGTGGATTTGTCTTCTCTTGTATGTGCCCTTTTTGATCTTGCTAATAAAAATAGGAAAAGAAAACTGTAAAAAGAAAAGTACCTTACAAAAGTACGTGCTTGGACTGACTCAGGCACAATTAAGCTAGAACACGCCAGTCTTAACCTGCTGAGCTATGTGTGGGTGTAACAGCATGAACAGAATTTGACACTCTCTACTGCCCGATACCACTGAAATATCTATGCAGAGTGATAAGCAGATAACAGATTGTCAGCCTTTTAGCTGAATTTCCTATTTTTGTTGGTATAAAACAGACTCTTGCTTTTTCCCCCCCCTTGTTCTTCACCCTTTCCCTCTCCTTTGAGATATCCTGAATCCTTGCTGGAACCCTGCCAAATCCTTCGCAGCCTGTGTCATTCATCTCTTTACATCCTTTCATTTTTTAGGCTTTGTCTCATACCATCCTTCTAATCAGAGTTCCAACTTCTTCTCTGCGTGCAGGCATCACCGAGAGCATACGTCCCCTCTTTCTTTCAGCTTTCCTGGGAGTTCAACACATTGCCTCTCTGACACTCGCATCCTATGCTAGTCTGGGAAATGAGACTCCAGATTGAGACCACCCCCATGTCAGGTGCCCAGCTAATGCTTTGCATAATGCATACCGCGTTCACTTGCGGGATTCTGATGGAGAGATAAGTAGCCTTCAAAAATGCTTAGGAGATGTTATGTTTCATAGAGGAATTGCTTAAAACATATAGGCCTACCTTAGGGCCAACCAAGAAAGGTACACGATTACTAATTTGTTTATGTGTATCTATTCACTTTTTTTACTTTGTTGGACAAATGGATATCCTTATGAAGAGACACAAAAAAGTAATGAAGAGGACTAAATTCTCCCTTTGTGTACATATAGATTAGACATGGAAGTTGGCTGAGTTGAGGATTGTATGTTTGTGTTCTGGAACAGAATTTAGCCCACCCAATGCTGGGATGATGATTTGCAACTTTAACCAGTTTGGAGAGCAACAAAATTTGAAAACTATGCTAAGGGCCAGATAAACTTCTCCATTTCCAAAAAGGGACAAATAAGAAAGAATGTTCCTTCCCTAATGCATAATTTCTCCTTTTCTAGTGTAAAATATAGTAAATTACTCCAAACACAAACTAATCATCAAGAAGGCAACAATACTGTTAATGGTTTAAGCATAGTACTCAGTCTGAGTTTACTCTGCCTTATGGAAATATCAAAGTCATTTTGATTATGCTCAGAGGTTTAATATAGCTATTAGAACAACAGCTACTCTATTGGTGTTACACCATTACATTTGTTAAGTTGATTCAGTACTAGAACTATGACTTTTATTCTTTTGGTTGCGTTTGTGAATTTGTTTTTGTTTAAGTTTGAGTAATTGAAGTCTTGTGGGAAGTAAAGTCATTGTTCATCTGCTTATTTCAATCTGTGCTGGGAAAGCCAATTTTCTCTTGTTAAATTATATTTCTAATGTTCAACAGGGATAGTTGCAGATACTTTCTGTCATGCCTTGCTTTCTTTGAAATATGTCTTAGCTGGCTCTTTAAGCCATCTTATTACCCCCTGACGTTTCAGCAGCAAGGTGATTCATTCAGAATGGTCTTACCCCATTTCTGACATCTCAAATCTGTGCACTGAGATCATCTGAGAGGGATCTGAAACTGATATTCTGTAATGTGGATAATACAGAGCTATTATCTAAGAACAAGAATGAGAATGGGGCAGATTTTTTTTTTTTTTTTTAGTGAGCTTTCTGCTTTGAAGCTGCAGTCCCATATCCATGTCCCAACTTCGTTTGGTACTACATTTTCCACAGCTGTGTTCCTCATGGCTCCTCAAAAGCTGTTACAGACTAAGCAAAACCTTTCACCATAACGGTGAGAAGGGCAAATCTTGAACTGAATATTTTGTCAGAATAAATTACATTTTTCTTGCTTGCCATGTCAAAAAAAAAAAAAAAAAAAGCCATTCTGCCAACCAGAACACTTTTTCTTTGACAGAACATTACAGCTTACAGTACTTGGGAACTCCTGTTGAAAAACAGTTTTTGAGAATCTGATCACTTTGCTTAAGTGCTTAACTGAGGCCAGACTCTTTTGGAAACATTTTATCAACTATATATAAATGCAACCACCTAAAAAATAAGTAGAGGCATTGTAATTGTACAGTATCATACCATAAACCAATAAGATATTTTTCTCTTCTGAACAGACGACAGGTCTTTGGTCCAGGATAAATGAAAGAAAAAAGCAGCCTTAATGAATGAAGAAAAGTTGATCTAAGTCCTCCTGAAGTTAATGAATAGCTTTGTATCAGGCTTCTAATACACAGAATAAAACAACTGTCTTTGTTACTGTTTGACTGCTGAAAAAGTTTTGCATATTTTGAAAAAGGTGGATTGTTCAGTTTTATGGTAGCTTAGAGCTGACCTTAAGTGTTAATAAGCTTTATTTCAGAACATCTTTGAATGGAAAGTAGCTGACCAGAATGAAGCCTCGTGACTGGGGATAGAGCAGGAGGATGTGCTTAGCTTTTTGTTGCTGTTGTTTGGTTGGGTTTGGGTTTTTTTCAGATTAGCATTTAAGGTATATGAAATGCCATAGGCATTCTCTTAAGACATTTAAGGAGATATCATCTGAAACCCTTATTTTCTCAGGGTACTGAAGGAGAAAGTATTGATTAGTGCATATGCTGGAATTCACATCCTATTTGTAGAGAGCTAATAAAAAAATAAAAAGACTGTGGTCCCAGTAGAGTTTCAGCAAAAGTAATGGTAACAATAATGACTTTCCTACAAATGCTTTCACATGTTTGGAGAATTTTCTGTTCTCTTTTAATAGCTATTAGGCTTGTTACACCAAAGAGTGTAGGCTTAAAGGAAATTAAAATGAGAATATGTACAATGTTGTACTATTGTTATACTATTTCTGGTGTTTCTTGATCTAGATTAACACACTGTCTTAATGTTTAATTCTCTGCCCATGCCTGCATTGGTCAGCTACAGACAGTATCCCAAATTCAGCCTCTCAGACTGACAGAAAGTACTGAGAGGAATGTTGCTTTTTGAGGTAACGCAAGTAGCCAGTAGCCATGAGATTTGCTGTCTATAAAGAGCTCTTAAAAGATCTTCGTGCAGCATAAGCCCTCGAACAGAACTTAGGCAGATTTTGAACAGATCTTCTGCTGCATGGGAATAAATTTCAAACACCCAAGGAAAAATGTTTCTGGATACTGCTTATCACAGGTCGTGTTCTTTTGTCTTATTTCACTGCTGTAGCCCAAAGACACTGTTTCCTCCTTCCCAAGAATATTTGAGCAAAATAGTTCAGATCTGTTATTGAATACATTTATTTCATACTGAGGCAGGAAAGAAAATGTTTTGTGAACAGATAAATTAGTTTGCCATTTCTATTCCAGTGTGTAATTTTTCCAGGACACTTTCAGTACCAGTTCTTGCAAAGGCTGCTTTCTCAGCTTGCATCAAAAAACCCTACTCCTTCAGCTGCCTTGCTGTAACGTGTATATGTATTTTAATGCCTCAATTAATAATTCAGATTAATTCATAACAGAGGACTAAATATTAAGGAAAAGATTATAAAAATCAATATCAATAATTCATGACGTCTTCTTGGCTAGAAAGGTAATTTCTCAGAAAATTATTAGGAAAGAAAGAATTTACACAAACCCCTATCTTTACGATCTTACACTGACATAGTAATTATTATTGCTCAGATTGGCTTGAGAATAATCATTAAATAGGTATTTAGTTACAGGCAGCTGTCTTAAAAATCTAATAATCTGCTGGATCAATATCAGGAGTTGTTGTCCCATTTGACATAACTATCCTTCTTATCTATAATTTGGGAACCAAGAAACATTTTGCATGGTCATAATAAATGTATATGTGTGTGTGTGTGTGTGTGTGTATTTATGTATATACACACACTTTTGGTCTTTAATTAGTCTTTGTTTGGTAGGAAACAAGACAGAAGCAAAAAAGGAATCACAGAATCACAGAATTGCGTAATGGTTGAAGGTTGGCAGGGACCTCTGGAGGTCACCTCGTCCAACCTCCCTGCTCAAGCAGGGCCGCCTAGAGCCGGCTGCCCATGACCATGTCCAGATGGCTTTTAAATATCTCCCAGGATGGAGACTCCACACCCTCCCTGGTCAATCTGTGCCAGTGCTCGATCAGGCACTGAAAAAGTGTTTCCTGACGTTCAGACAGATCCTTCTGTGTTTCTGTTTGTGCCCATTGCCTCTGGTCCGGTCACTGGACACCACTGAAAAGAGCCTGGCTCCATCCTTTTCACACCCTCCCTTCAGGTATTTCTTTTCTTTAGGATGGTCCGTCCCAGCTCTCTCAGCCTTTCCTCATAGGAGAGATGCTTCAGTCCCTTCACCATCTTGGTTGCCCTTCCCTGGACTCTATCCAGTATGTCCATGTCTCTCTTGTACTGGCGAGCCCAGAACTGGACACTCCAGATGTGGCCTCACCAGTGCTGAACAGAAGTAAAACACTGAGAAAAGTAGAGAGTAGAGTAGAGCAGCATAGACTAGAGTAGAGAAGAGAAAAACACTGAACAACAGATTTTGCATTGAGAGGAAACAATTCTTTTACTTCTAGAATGAGTAATTTCACAAATGAGGTAACATTGGTTTATGTGTCTAATAGCTAACCTTTTTTTACTCCAAGCAAAGCAACCATTGTTTTTTATAGGGAAGAAAAGTAAATATTTCAGTTAAGGTACTAGAAGAACATCTAAATGCTGAACACTTTTGTGTGTTAATATTCTTTATATATATGTGAAAGATGCATACATGTTTTTCTGTAGATGTATCTTGAAGGAGGACTCAGACTCTTGGCATTTGAAATAAACAAAGCAGAATTGTTTAGTTTTCACTTCTTGTTAACTGCCAAATCTCCCTTTAAGTTATTATTTTTTCAACAGATTCAGTGATGACAAGTGTGAAGAGTTTCAGTCCTCTGCCTCCTGCTGGATATTTTGTTCATTGGCATCTGTGAACCATCTCCAATGTGAAGGAACTGAAGAGCTTGCACAGATAATCTTTTCTATAGTATGGGTATGGTGACAGATTCAGAGTTCCCCGTTACGCTGCCACTACTCCCAGCAACACAGTATAGTAAAGACCTCTGCAACATCTTTCTTCAGTTGTCTCTTTTCTGAAGAGTCCTAATCTACTTAGCACACCTCCCATGGAAGCCATTCCAAACCTCCAATTATTGTTCTTCTGCTTCTTTGAACATTTGTTGATCCTATATCCTTTTCGAAATAGTGGGGGGCCAGAACAGTGCACAGTAATTAAGATGTGACACACTCTTAGATTTATAATGCGATACACTGATGTTTTCTCCCTTTGTTCTCTATTCCTTTTCTAACATGTCCTAATATTCAATTTATTTTTTGACTACTAATTGCCATTAAAATTATATTTTTCTAGACCTGTTAGAATCCCAAGATCTTGTTCCTCAATAGCAATAACTGTTTCATATATAGAAATCTACTTTCCCCCACATTTCTATAGTTGTTTGTTGAATTTCATCTGCCATTTCCATACCCAGTTGTTGATTTTTGCAGTGCTGCAGTCAGTATCATCATCAAACATTGTCACCTTACTTCTTCCTTCCTGTTCCATATCCCTTAAGAATACGTAGCTCTGTAATGCTCTTCTGGCAATGGCCCTCTGCACTAAAAGTGCATCTATTTACTCCATCCAGCATTTTCTCCTCCTGAGTTATTCTTTTATCCTTTTATCCCTGAGAGGATCTTTTACTTAAGTTCCTTTGTTGAGGGACCTTAATTTTAAAAAATTAAACAGAATTGTAAGTTCAGTGAGTACCTCCTAGCATGAAATTGGATTTCAAGTGAGAGTGTAAGCACTCATCGCTCAGAAACTCTTAACTTCCCCAAATCAGCTATTTTATAAGGTTAATGCAACATTAACATCAATGCAGTCTTATTTTTATCAGCCAATCACAAATATTTTGCTCACGTTCGTCATTAGGCTGGCTTTAGGTAAGTATAACTTATTTTATTCTGTGGTCAAATGTTCTTGTGGTTTAACATGCATCCTGTTCTTTTTCTGAGCAAGTAAGAAAAGCAATGAAGTAAGTTCAAAAGTGAAATGAAACTGCCATAAACTAACTTCCTTGTGTTTGGACCTGCTTCATTTTGCAGTTTCTGCTATTTAATTGAGTAGGACTGGAGCAGAGTTACACCTTTGTCAAACAAAAACATACTAGGTACTACTCCTGGGTTTGGGAGGCCATAGCGTTTATGGTTCAGCGGGCTGCCCAGGCTGAGCAGGGCCGGGGAGGAGTCCTGCCCTCCGTGCAGCATCAGTAGAGCCAGCTGGCTGTGTGACGCTGTGAACGAGTACACTGTCATCTTCTGCAGACCGTCTTTGGGGAAGTACCGCTTCACTGCCTCTCACAGAGGCTTGGGAGGATGGCATTCGCCTGGCCCCCAAAATTGCGGCTATTATCTGGTAACACAAGGGTTATTTACAAATGCTTTACTATTTTTCTGGAGGCCTCTGAAATACAAAGTGCAGTTACTGCCCTCTTTTCAAATAGCTGACATAATAAAGAGAGAAAAGGATGGATAAGATTGCAAAGATGATACACTAGGGATAGATAACTGAGAGGAGACCAAAAAATCTAGAACAAAGTAGGGAAACTGAGAGGGAAGGGTGTGAAAGTGGATGGAGGCACTATGAGACAAACAACATGAATAATTCTGGCAGCGCTTGTGTTTGTATCTCTCCTGATTTTTGCACCATGCCTAATGCTGTCATTCAGGGGAAAATATAATGTTGTGTGAAGCGTGATCACTGGGTGGTATGGTCTACTCACCTCTGAAGCTTTTAGAGTTGGTTACACATAAAATATTTTCTGGAAGTTTTGTTTCATTTTTACCCCCTTACGCAGATTCTATTATTCAAACTCTTATCCTTATCCCTTGCTAGGATGCTGCAAAAAGCTTGAAGAAAGCTTATAAATGCTGCCAATTTACATGTGTCCCATGGAAATAACTAGCAGAATAGTAAATATTGAGCAATTAAAAATTGGAAACTTTCTATGGTCACCTTATGGGAATGTATTTTACACCCTGAAGAGATTGCCAGATTCTGTGTTACTATATTTTTAAGCGAAGGTCCCATATATCACCCCTTCCTCATTTTTGCTGTCAGTTGCGTATGCTGCATAGCAATTTGCAGTTATTTATTCAGCTTTAGCCACAGCATAAACATCTTTACCATCAATGTACAGTAATTGCAGTGGGGTGAGTACAGTTTTGCTAAAATAACCTTAAGTGGAGAGATGCTGGCAGTGTTTTATAAAGAAAAGAAACTGCACTGTATTCACTACAGCTACTTATAGTTGAAGTCTCACCTTTTCATATTTTCCCATTCTTTGTGTTTATTTTTAGCATTTTCTTTCAGGATACTCGAAATCGCAGCTTTGGCTTTATCTTACATCTTTGTATCTGTCCTACTTTCAGATACATGGAGCCTTCCTCCAAGTATCTGGATGGTTTTGGTATTTGAGACAGATAGCTTAGTTCAGTGCATTTCAGAAGAACTGATGTAGAGGATTAATTCTATGGCTAAGAGTTTTTCTAATAGTTATGTCCTTGTGAAAAAAGACAGTGTAATTTGCCCTTTGTCCTACGTATCACTGCTATCAAGCAATATTTCTTTTGTTTAAATTACATAGTAATTAAAAATATATTACAAAGATATCACTGAGATTTTTAAGTTAAGCATGCAAAAGTTAGGAAAATAAATGGTCCTGACTGTATGGTTGTCTTAGCATATTTAATATGGCCCCAGTGTGTGTTTCCACTATGATAATTTCTAATACATGAGCGTGTGTGACTTTCCCACCCCCCCTAGGATTCCAGTTTTGCTCAGTGCACAGAATGGATAGTGCTTATCTAATGCGTAGATATTCAGCATCAAGTTTTCTCTCCATTCCTCTGTGTATAGCTCATGTTTGATTCACTGCACTCTTTGGGCATCTTTCTCAAGGCAGTATTTCTATGATGCTCCTCATCCTAGTATATGAGTACTGTACAAACATTAATTACATTATCTTTACATGGAAATTACTTTTCCATGGAAAAAGTCAATCCTGAGATTCTCACTTTGCAGACAAGAGCTCTGACACAGCTAATTTGGCAGCTTGTTTGGGCTAGTCCTTGGAACTGCCTGCCACTTTATATGTTCAGGATATGTCTTCCACTGCCTCCAGTTTGCCATTTTGAGCACTCAGGAAAAAAGCTCAGCAAATAAGGGATTTTTCATTAGGTGACTGAATAGGAAAAATAAGCAAATGAACAAACAGGAGAAAAATTGATTTGGATAGAGCCAAAATTACCTTTTTTTGCCTTTTTCACTGCAACAACTTCTTTCTGTTTGACCAGAATGAACTGGCCATCATTTTGCTATTATTTAATCCTTTTGCTCAGACATCTTTTTAGATGAAGAATACAGTTTTGGAGCAAGAAGTCAGAGTGACCAGAGAAAGTATTCTGACCTTTCTAAACCAAAGTATTTTCACAGTTGCTGCCTTTGTCTCTCCTAATTATATGCAAAGTTAGGAACCAGTTTTTGGTCCCTTCTCCTTCCCCAGGCTCTAATACCTCATGAATGTACTATTCTTTGAAAAAGTTCCCTAGAGGCATTCAGTATTTCTGTAGAGGAACCCAGACTCTCAAGCAGGTACCCTGAAAAGGAGAGAGATCCCCAGCACCATACTGGCCACAGGAATTTTGCAGTCAAAGTAGCGATATGGTCATTTACTACCATAGCCATGACACTGTTCTTTACTTTTTTGCAATCCACTGCCTCATTTGCTGCAGATCTTACAGCCTCTGTGATAAATGAAGCAGTAGCTACAGCAAACTGTTTCCTTTTGAGCATCCTAATACATTCGCAGAGCAAGTATGGGGCTACCTTAAGAGTCAGAGCTCCTTGGGTACTCCACGGGCAGCAGTCTTCATGCAGCCTTTACAATCACCAGCAGGATGTATGTTTAGTCAGCTGCTGGGTAGAGTTTTCCGTTGGGATGTGTGCCATGGGTGGATGGACACAGGACTGGAGATGACACTTGGCAGATCTTCTCTTCTTCCAGTACAACAGCTGGAAAAAATGTGTATAATAACATAATCAAAGAATCCACCATAGGACTTGTGTTTATTTTGCAATGTTAATAATGTTCATGTCACATAAGAAGTTCTCTACATAGTTGGGGGGGCTGCATAGGAAAAAGCAGGAGTCCACACAACCCCATTTCTACTTCTGGCTAGTGTCTGTCTTACATGCTCCTGGTTTTGTATCATGTGTCTAGTCTTCTTAAGCCTCAGCCTCTGTTTCTCCACCTTCTTGTCTCAGTTCTGTTGTTGTCTCCTAGTTCTTCCCACAGTCCTAGTCATCTGCTTTGACATTCCCAGTTTCCCTCCCCTTTCCTGACTCTCTCCTGCCTTGGCTTCTCTTTGCTTTGCCTGTATCCATTGGTCACCAGTACCAGTTTTTCCATACTCACTATTGTTTCACTTTTTGCCCATCATCTTTTTGCCTAACTCTCTTTGCATGAGTATCTCTCCACATATACTGCGAGTCCTGGTTCTTCCTCCACAAGGTCTTTTCTGCCTCTTCTTAGATCATTGTCTGGTGTCTGTCCCCGTCCTGTCTCTCCTTCCTCCCATTTCCCTGCTGTCTCCCAGTCTCTTCCACTTCATTTTTCTTCCTGTTCATAGGCTCCTTGATGATTTATTTAAAGTACAAAATATTAGTAGTGCAATAATGTGAACTTTGAGCTTTCAAAAATGTGACTAAAAGTAATTTTCTTTAAAAAAAAATTATTTCCAGTTATTTCTGTGTGTCTCTGGGTTCATAGCCTTTACAGTGTATTTTGTTCATGGGCTAGAGCGTTTCTTCACATACTGAGTGCTACAAGTGTGCATGCTTAGAAAATGGAAGCAGATGTTCTCATACAATCTCTTGATTCTAGCAGCTGAGTTTTTAGAAAGACTATCAAATGTTTCTAACTCTCACAATAAATTATGTAACTTGGCACTAATATGCTGATAGTATGCTATCAGTAGTGCAGATCTAACAACTCTGAATTATTCTCACTCTTTAAGGCAGACATACTGAGGTGTAGGTTCCTTTGCATCATGCTTTTAAGAACTGAAAACAGAACAGCATGGTTGTGATGTCTGTATTAAATAATGAGGCAGAACATAGTCCTCTAGAGCAATAGGTTTCCCACTGTGTTGAGTCACTAAGCAAGCTGTCACTGTCGATGATGTACTCTTATTTTTAGAAATCCTTCAATGAAAGTCAAGCTGAACCCTACGATGCCATATTTTACATTGCTTAAGTTGTTGTGGTGCCAGTTTTCATTATTATTGATGTTAAACACTTAAAGAATATTTCTGGGTTATGCAAAAGGTCTTCACGCATTTCAATGATTTATGAAGCAAATAGGCTTGCTAGATG
Source organism: Buteo buteo (assembly GCF_964188355.1). Classification (NCBI taxonomy): domain Eukaryota; kingdom Metazoa; phylum Chordata; class Aves; order Accipitriformes; family Accipitridae; genus Buteo; species Buteo buteo. Next base: position 40,787,906 of record NC_134172.1, read on the forward strand.
TCTGTGAAGTGCCACTGATGGATTCAGTGAATGCAGCAGTAAGCACCCATTACAGTACCTAGAACACAGTTTCTAACTGGTTTTCATTCCATTAACAAGTTGTGAAAGAGACTTGATGATGCTTTTAGCTGAGAAATATTTTAGAATTTAATGGTTTTTTTTAAGAATAATTCTATCTGAAACAGCGTGGAAAATGACAAACAGCCTCAAGAAGAAAGAAAATGCATTGTGTTACCGTTCTGTGAACCCTGGCTGTATCATATGGCATCTTAGGATAGTAATATGATGTCTCAAGATATATTGCACTGGTCTGCCAGAGTCTTCTATCCATACACTCCCTAAAGAGACTTTTGTTTCTACCAGGCTAACTTCAAATATGAAGAGACTTTTTTACTGCCATCCCCTGACCCACACTTTTTCCCTGACCCTATTTTGCAGTATTCATCTTAATTATCTTTAGTGATTTAAAGTGAGCTGTCTAAGTTTCATCTGTAGTTGGTGAAGAAAGACATACATTTCCAGAGGGGGATTAATCCCAAGTATATTAGAGATAGCCAAGAGAGAATTTTTCATAAAGTTATTTTCATGTTTAAAGCTATGCAAAGGAAGAGATACTACAAGATCCTAAACAGGTTGAACCCTGCTTTTCTTGCTGTCTTTGATGTTTGTTATGATGATTAAAAGTAGGTTACTTCTTACATTGTCTTTCACTCAAATGCAGATATGTTACTTGATAAAACAGTTATAAGAGCTTCAACATCCACAGGTTGCTTCTGAAATTCGGAACATTTGATTGATGAAGCAAGACAAGAGAACAAAGCAGTCCCCTCCTAGCCAATCCTGCCATCAAACTCCCCAAACCTACAAACAAAAATCCAACTATCTAAATAAAACAGCAGCATCAAAATCTTTTGTTACAGCACAGCTATCAGAAGAGCATAGTTTTGTCAGACTTGACTGACTGCGTCTAATTTCTAGTCGAATAGTAAGGTATGTAGTATATACCATATATCACTATATATAAAAATATCACCCATTATAAAAAAATGCGTTCACCTCTTTCTACACATTAAGGAGGGGCAAGAAGATGCTTAGATATGGAAGGAACCACTGCTTAAACTGCTTTGAGTAAACTTGCCTGCCTAATTTTGCATACTTGAGAACTGGGATTGTATAAAATCATGGCTATTCAGTAAGGCAAGTTCAAATTAACTGTACCCTCAAATTTGGAAGTCTCTTTTGTAAAAGATGCAAAAAAGCCCATAGTTAAATGAGAAATGATCTTCAGGCAGTGACTACAAAGTGAGATGTGAATCCAAAGACTTTGGATTTTGTTATATTCACATGTCATACTTTATAGACTATAAACTTGCTTAACCGTGAACTATTACACTTCATGTTAGAGCATTTAAAATACATGGAAGGCAGTAAGATCTGCATAGATTACCAAAAGATTTTTCAACAAAATAAAAGGTCCTGAGGCCTTCTTATTATCATCCTATTTCCCAGAACAATTAGGAGAAAATATGGTCTCTCTGCTGTCTCTTAATCTTTAAGTATGTGTATTTTCTTCCTCCTCTGTAGCAGTGGAGTTACATTACACTGCAGAGTTAAACTTGGGCCAAACCCATACTGATGTTTGGAAGAATACAGGATGTGAGAAAGTACTGGATAAATGTCTTACATTTTCTGAGTATTGGATCCTAAAGTAGAGTGGGATGGGACATGTTTTTTCTGTCCTGTAAAGCTTCTTGAGATCTAATTCCCCACTGCTTGGCTACCTGATGAGGCTAAAATCATTCAGAGTTTTAAGAGACATAATAACCAGAATAGCTAATAACCTGATTATTAAAGTATTGAGCTTGGCTGCCAGATGAGGCCAAAATAATGCAGTTTTAAGAGACAACAGCCAGAATAGCTAACAACCTGATTATTAAGGTATTGAGCTAAAAGGTGGTGCAAGTTATAGGTAGAAGTCAATGCAGCAGTAAGCTGAAGCAGAAGGTCTCCTACCTGAGGTTATTTGCTGCTTGGTGACATTTTTTTCCCATTGCTTTATAATTTTTCACAATTATGTGGTCAAGGGGCAGAATGGGAAGAGGAGACAGAAGAAACATCTTTAACTCTGTTTTTTTAACTGAATGCTATTCATACAAATGTATGTGTGCACCATAAGAATGAAAACAGAGAAGAATGAGTGAATGGCAGCCATTCATATGTCAAAATAAGAAAATTCACTTAAAAATTAAAATCAGTGTGTTAACAATGAGAATTTAAAGACTGTATTTTCATAAAAAACATCTAAAACATTTTTAACAATATTCTGAATAGGTGGCAACGGTGATGCATGTAACTGTGATTAATGCTGGTCAAAATTCTCTTCACCCATGAATTGATTAATGAAAGTGGATAAAAACATGCTGTCCAGTTTTTCCATGAAAACTTAGGAGGTCATGAGAAAAATCCCAAACCCAATCAGGTAGTGAAAAAATTCAGTTGCAAACCTAGTATTACTGAAGGCTGTTCTGAGTTGCCTAATCAGGCTCTGGTTTGCACATACAGTTCAGCCATGTTAGGTCTTACAGACCAGAAGTGATCCATAACTTTGGTCAATGACTGGTCCTAGTACTGTAAAACACTAGTGGAGGTGGTGAGATACACAAAGTCCTAACTGCCAAGCTGTCTTATTCTCCTTTTTCATTTAAGTACATATAGATGTGAATTTTTCTATATGTATATGCACATTTATACACTACAGTGGGTCCTTGTTTGTAATTCCTGCCTTAGAAATGCTTTCATGCCTCCTGATAGTTTCGTCCTTTTTATCTTCATGTATAAAAAAGTACAAGAAGTTCAGGTGATCACCTCTTTCTGTCTCTCCTTCTCTCTTGAAAGCTTGCCAAAAATCCAACCACCACCTAGGCTATTAGTGCATTATTCCTTACTCTTCTACCCCCATGCCAATTTAAAAATCCTTTTCATTTGCACCTTTTATAACTAATGGATCATACTTTGGGGAAAATTACAGTGACATTTGCAAAATGATGCTACTTTAAAAGACAATGTTATTCTTCAGTCGAACATAGTGCAAAAATAAGCAATGTATTTACAGGAAAAAAAGCCTAGTGTATACTCAGCTTAACTTCATCAGAGGCAAAGAATGACATAAGGTGATGCTTTTTATTCCTTTCAGGGTGGTAAAACTTTTACCAGGTTTCAAAGAGATAGACCTGGACTCAGGCTGCTGGTGCTGAAAGCTGATTCATCAAGCCAGCATGACTGAGAAAAACACTTGGCAGATCATTGACTCGAGTGGGTTGTTACATCATGATGACTTTAATGAAACTTGGTCACCTGTTTACAGCTAAGCTTGTGCATGAAACCTTTTCTGAACTAGGATCTTAAGATTGCATCAAGGGCTCTTTGTAGTTAGTAAGTCCAAAGGAGTTACATTGGTAGGAAAATAACTGGGTCTTCCAATAGAAGTTTGCTGTTGTCTTTAATTTGTACCTTTTTTCCCTGTCATTCATTGGTACAAAAAGTGTATCTGTGGTGGACAGCCATTTAAAGGTACATGTTTGGCAACTCCGACTTTAGATAACTGTGAAGGGATATTTGCAAACTTTGATTAAACCAATATGAAAAAAAAAATTGAACTTTGATCAAAACTTCTTCTAAAACTACTAAAATGTGCATACATTCTGCTATGTTGCATTGCATTACTCCCTCACCAGATCTCTTGTTGAGTTCAAAGGAAACCTGCAATGTGACCGGAATTGGTATGGACAAAGTCACTACAAGGTGGTGTGAAGGGAGAGAAAGGGGCTGTGCATTGTGCAACTATGTCTTGTAATGCAGGATCTTGCACCATTCATGATGCAAGTCAGTGGCAGTTAGTAATTAGCTTTAAAAACCTTTTAGCAATCAGTCTAGTATATGTAGGTATTCAGCTGGTTATTAAGGCATTGAGTCTAAAGATGGCAAACTTCTTTAAAATTTTAATGCTGGCTTTCCTCAATGGTCTGTGATAAGGTAAATGTAGAGATTTATGCCCTTGCTATGAAAGAGACCACTAGAACATGTTTTGTTTAAATTCAGAAGGAGCTGCAGAGAGATTTGGGGTTTGAAAGATTAGGTAATGAATAAGAGAAATAGATGCAGATGAAATATGACTTCCTATGCATGGTGTATTTCAGGGAATCATTAATTCACCTGAATATGACCATGAGTTATGCTCACAGTATTGCACTAGAATTTCTCAAAAAGGGTATTTAGATGTACTTGTAAAGTTAAATATGGTAAGACTGTAAAATATTGATTATTTCACAAATAATGCAGTAGACTATCCAGACCTTATTTTCCAGGAGGAAGACAATGCAGTAATTCATCTTTCTATGGCTTGGATTTATTTCTGTTTATGTAATTTTTAGGACAGGGACATAAAAATATTTTCATTTAGGGCTAATTCATAGCCAGAACTGTATTATGAATGTTCAGTTTGTACAAATGCCTTCTATCACCACATTTAAAACAGGTCATGTTTTCTTCTTTCTCTTTGACAATAAAGAACAGAAACCGGTAGTAAAGCAGCACTTTGGTTATAAAATCTAGTGACTAATGTTAGAATTCTGACCTTCTGAATTGCACTTACTGTTCACCAATGATTATATCATTAGGAATGAATTAGATACTCAATGAGGTGGATCTTCAAATCAAAGCTTCCACTCTGGATTTTTTAATATTTTCTTTTACTTGTAGAATTACAGCGGCAGTTAATGGCTATACTGTTAGCTTGCTGAGGCTTTGCTACCATAAAAAGTAGTTTTCTTATGGCAATCTCTTCCATAGTTTATGCACTTTTAGGAAAAAAAAAGTCTATTAATGTCAAAAATTACTGTACCAGACCTGAACATAATCCCATTATCTTGCTCTGCAAATGCAAAGGGATCTGTAATGGGACAACGTGCATAGTAAAGCACCATTCAACATAAACAGAACTGAACTGAATTCCACGCACATATATTCGAGCTAATCTGGGGGGATGTGGTCCAGAAAACTGGCACTCCTAGGAGTGGAATTATACACTAAATGCATTTTTTTAACTGTCAAAGTATCCACACTAAATAGCACAGTGTATTCCTGTATGGAGTAGATAAATCTGCGATAAATCACATACTGTACAAGTGCATGACCTAGAAAATGTTTCATGTCTTAGTGCCTGATGTTTGGGGCAGAATTTCACATGCATTGAACCTTTTTATGAACATAAACCCCATTGACTTGGGAGCTGGAGACCCAGAATAATTCTCAGAGCCTCTTTCTGTATGGAGCAGTTGCATCTTCTCAGGCCTTAGCTTTCCTGAACAGCTTTGCTGCATTTGAGAAGCAGACCTGTGTTTTTTAGGCAACAGGGATGAAGCAGAGCTAAGCTGTTCAGGTCCATCCCACCCCATTCCAGGTGTCCATACCTCCATGGACTCTAATAGTGTGACTGTTTCCTGAGTCACGTCTGTGCCTCTGCAGCGCCGTTTCCCAAACAGTGGCACTGGCAAGAGCTGGCTTGAGTGTAGTGATACCTCATTTTGAAATACAGAAATAGGAAGTGGGGTAGACAGGACCATCAAGATGTCTGCCAATAAACAGTTCTTGACAGACATTTGTCTAACCTCTTCATTGTTGTGGTTTAAGCCCAGCTGGCAACAAAGCACCACAAAGCTACTTGCTCACTCCTCCGCCGTGGCCCATGTGGGATGAAGAGGAGAAAATATAAGGAAAAGCTCATACATTGAGACAAGGACAGGGAGGGATCACTCACCACTTATGGTCACAGGCAAAAACCAGACTCAACTTGGGGAAAAAACCAAAATCAATTTAATTTACTGCCCATCAAATCAAAGCAAGGATATTTGGAAGTAAAACCAAACCTTAAAACACCTTCTCCCCACCCCTCCCTCCTTCCCAGCTCAACTCCACTCATAATTTTCTCTACTTCCTCCCCTCGGCGGTGCAGGGGGACATGGAATGGGGGTTGGGGTCAGTTCATCTTTGCCACTCCTTCCTCCTCAGGGGCAGGACTCCTCTCACTCTTCCCCTGCTCCAGCGTGGGGTCCCTCCCATGGAAGACAGTCCTCCACGAATTTCTCCACCGTGGTTCCTTCCCACGGGCTGCAGTTCTTCACGAACTGACCCAGTGTGGGTCCCTCCCATGGGCTGCAGTTCTTCAGGCACAGACTGCTCCAGCACAGGCTTTCCCACGGAGTCACGGCCATCTTGGGGGGCACCCCCCTGCTCCGGCGTGGGGTCCTCCCCGGGCTGCAGGTGGGCATCTGCTCCCCCGCTCCCCTCCACGGGCTGGGGGACACAGCCTGCCGTCTCACCACGGGCTGCAGGGGCATCCCCTCCTCCCCCTCCTTCCTCACTGCCCTTGCTGTCTGCACAGGGGTTTCTCTCGCACCCCACTCCCCTTTCTGCTGCAGGTTCCCCTTCTTAAACCTGTTCTCCCAGAGGCGCTACCACCGTCGCTGATGGGCTCAGCCCAGGCCAGAGGTGGGTCCGACTTGGAGCCGGGGAAGCTTCCAGCAGCTTCTCAGGGGAGCTGCCCCTGCAGCCCCTCCCCCGCTACCAAAACCCCAGCACACAAACCCAGAACATCATAAAGACTTGCAATGGTGGAGACTCCACAGTTTCCCTAGCCCTTTATTTCAGTCATTAGCCATCTTTACCATTATAGAGTTTTTCTTAATATCTGACTTGAGACTCCCTTGTGCATTTTAATCCTGTTGTTTTATATCACATACACCTTATTTTATTCTCGTTACAGTAGCCTTTCATATACCTGAAGATTCTTATTCTGGCTCACATCTTATTTTCTTCCATAAATAAATATTCCCAGTTCTTGCAGTCTTTCTTAAGAGAATAAGTTTTCAAATCTCTCATTGTTATTGTTGTCCCAGGGACTCTTGTATTGCCCATGTCTTTCTTGAAGTATGCTCTGGAAAACAGTTCTCGCTGGTACCAGAGCTGACCTCTAGCTGCAGTCTTACCAGGCATCAGTAGAGCAGAAGGATTGCATCAAGGCCTTTGCACTGATACGTAGAAACCTGTTTCCATTAATACATGCCAGTATATTTCTTGACTTCACAACAGCACAGAATTTTTGACTTGTGTTTACCTTGTGAAGTGCTGCAACCTATGAACCCTTTTCTGAAAAGCTGCTATCAACTGTCTCTTCTCCCTCTTCTGGGTGCAGAAGTGATTGTCTTCTCATATATCTTTATTTCTTTCGTGAAGTTTCTCTAGTTCCTAAGCAAGTTTTTTAATTCCTGTGCTGTCTTTTTAATGTGCTTGCAACAGCTGTAAGGTTGGTGTGACCAGCAGGTCACAAAAGCATTCAGGGTCCAAAACATTACTGGAAGTATGAAATCATACTGAGTTCAGAACAGCGCACTGTGAGGTCCCGTTCCTCCACCGTGGGAATAAAGCAGCATTGGTTATGATTCTCCTGAGTGAGGTTTTTTGAACGGTTTTGTAGCCATTTTACAGTAATTTTGCAGGGTGTCTTTCCTCAGTTTGCCTATGAGGAAGCCCTATTAAAGTTTGTCAAATCCTTATTAAAGTCAATACACAGAGCACTGACTACTTTTCCCTATCCACATACACTGTTTCCCTTTCACAGAAGGAAATTAGAGTGGCCTGACATGATTTATTCTTAATAAATCTATGCTGGCTTTTAGTTATTTCCTTTTTACCTTCCAGTTACCTTGGTTGATTATTAATTCTGAGGTTTTTCTGCAGTTAAATTAACTCACCTGTACTTTCTTGTCTTCTCTTTTCATGGACAGCATTGTGGAACTACATCATTCTGATAGGAGTAGTAAGATATGGTGATATGGATGATGCTAATGTGGGTGGGACTACAGCTGGATCAGCAATCCAGCTGGCAGATGTTGGCATTGCTGGCTTCAGCCCCTCAGCAAAGACTCCAGACATTGCAGCTGCACCAGCTGACTCATGTCCCATCAATATACCCCTATGGTATTTAAAGGACCAGTATTCCTCAGGAGATACTTCAGAAACATTATTCTACAGCTGAAGGGAAAGATCCAGACTTTGAAGGTGGGTTTTATTTCAGACTTATTTCTTCTACAGCCTGGGCATAGTGGATAGCAGTGTGTTGGAGAGGGTGCAGGACAGGAACATCTAGAAATTAAGTAGCAGAGATAAAGCTTTTTAGGACTCCTTATTCTCCATGTCTTCAAAAAAACCAGCATTGACTTGTTTTAAGGGAAGTAAAATATCAGAACAAAGCATAAAATTTAAACAATATTTATACACAGTTCAAAAATGTAGCTATCTCAATGATACCTTTTGCTTCAGTGCTCCTGCCCCCACACTGCTGAGTGTCAGAACATAGTTGGGGCAGGTGTGCTCCTACTGTCCTTTGTGAGCAGGTTCAAAACAGAATTGGAGTAAGTGCAATTTATTCTCTCCTCTGCTCCCATCTCCTTTCTCTCTCTCCCTTCTACCAGGCAAATACAACTGACACAGTTGTGGAAGCTTTTAAACTTTTTTGAGCCGACTCCAGTCATGACCTGCTGTAGATTAGCAGTGGCATATTCCATTAACCGTTCATGTGTAACCTGAAAGCAGACAGCCGTTTGGCCATTCCCAGCTGGGATTTCAGTGCTCAGCACTGGAAGCTGTTTGTTGGCTCCTTACACCACTCGCCATGTATTTGGACGGCATTGTGCCTACTCACAAATTGGGCAGGCTGTTTGACTAGGGCAGAGATGCCAGGCGAGGATGAGTAGCTTGCATATTACCACAAAGATTGTTGTGTTTTCTTCAGGAAAAACCTTCTGTTAGCTTTTTTTACCCAGTAGCATCACTCACTGTGGCACCAACGTATTATAATAACAATAGGAAACACTTGGAAAAAAGTAAAGTGGAAAGAGAAAGAGAAAAAGACCTTGAATCTGTGAACAGCTATGGCTGACAAACTTCTCCTAGTGTGACAGATACAGGGATATCTTCAGGATTACTTGGGATGTCATCATATGCTTGTAACAATAATGTCAGAGAAACAGACTTCTGTGCATTGATGACAATCTTGTATCATACATCTTATACCACCAAGAAAAGATCAAAGTTTCCAAAGCACTGGGACCTAGTTCACCTTGGCTTCCAATTCAACCTGACCTACCTAGAGCTGCTGGCACTGACAAAAATACCAGCTGTGTCACTGCCTAGAAATGCCTTTAAAACTGTGCCTTAGCATGCCTGTTGTGATATCAACAGGTAGCTATAGATAACTTTTGAGATCTTTCTTGGATGGGTCATTATTGGTAGTGTGTCATCTGCATGAGACATCTGCTGTGTGTGGGCCTGAGGTAAGATACAATGGTATTCCTTGTGCTGCCCTGATGTTAATTCTTGCACCAGTTTAATAATTCCCAGAGATGTTGCGCAAGTGCTCTTCCATTTCTGCAGTCCTGACATTTTCCTGAATAGCACTTTCAATGATTTAAGCTTGGGAAACATACGTAAGTCATCCAAATACAGGAAGGTGTGTGCGGATGCTTTGGAAGGAAGTAATTTTGCATCCATTATACTGTTTCTTTTTTTCTCTTGCTTTGTTGCTTGCTTCTTTAAAGCTAGCTGGAAAGCAGTTGAGTGGAGGCTTACTGACTCTGAAACCCACTGATTGGATTTGGAGAGTATGAAGGGGAAGGATGTAACATGTATAAAAAGTAGGGCAAAAGAGTAGCACCAGCACTGGTTTGTAAGCAGAAAAGTCAGGAAGGTGCAGCAGCAGCCATGTGTGTTCTCTTGTTCCAAGATGATAATGGAGCCAGTAAAGATAAACATTTGGGGTGAGGAAAGAGTATTTCCTCTGATTCCTGCTGCCAGGTGGGAAAAAGAGCAAAACTGTGAATGTTGCTGTCAACACAAGGTCACCAACAGCTACTGATGCTATTTAGAATCTGTAGATATGGTTATGTATGTTCATAGAAAAAGAGAGGGAGGAGCAAAAAGGAAAGATAGAGATGACAAGGAGATGCCAGAAATAGGAGACGACAAAAGCTAGTTAAGATAGGGGTGGTTAACAAGTGTCGTGAGGACTGGGGACATTTAAATGGAGCATGGGGACTGCAAAGCATTTCATCTGACCCATGAAGATGTAGCTGACTGGTCGGCAGGTCAACCCACCTGAAGATACTACTCTGTGTGTGTTGTGAAGAGAGTAGAGGTGTAGACTCACGTTGGGTCTGTCAAAGCTTATCAGATAAAGTACAGAGCAAGCTCTAGGCAACTATGAGCATATTGATCTAGTCCCCAAACCGCTGGCTGCAAATAAATGTGGCCTCTGAGAACATGTGTTGGCCAGTTAATCTCTAAGACATTCTTTCAGTGTTTGAACATTTAAATATACCAGAAAGCATGTAGATCTGATTCTTCAAATCCAGCAAACATTTGTTGACTCCATTAGTGCTCATAATGAGTCTATGGAACCAAATTCAATCCTGGGGCCATTTTATGGACCTCAGTAGTTTTGTTACAGATATAGATATGGAGATAGATAGATAGATATATAAAATAGGTTGATAATCTTGTAATCTTAATACCCAATCCCTGATTCTGCATCTAATTCACATGAAGAGTTGGCTAACGCTATGGATACTGGATGTCAGGTATGTTCTAAGCAATGTGAAACAAAAAGAAAAGATTATACAAGGTTCCCTTTTCTTAATAAGCAAGATTCTTTTTAATAATCATCCAAACAGAGGTGCTATTCATTTCACATCTCTGCAGGAAAGTGTTAACATAGTAATGCTTTGTGATCATGTGTTAGTTATTAGGTTCATAATGAGTATAATACTGTCTTAGTTGTAATGTTCATTAATACAGCAGAAAAATACAGTATGTTAATGTGTGTTCCTTCAAGATTAGCTACAGAAAGTGAAAGTGTATTTCTGTGCTAATACAGTAAAAATCTATTAAACCCATAACCTTTGTGCATGGAAAAGGAATTATTTTAACAGGTTTGTTCCATTAATGGTTATTTGTTTAAGAGGGCTTCTTAGTATCATACATTTTCTGGCTGCACACTCAGAATTTATTTTTTTCTGCGGACACATCTGTTTCTTTGACAGGTTGTGTTACTGTAAGCTACAAGGTTTTTCACATTATCTTGAGGATTTTCTTGCAAACTATACATGTAGAGTGCTTTGAATATGTATTGGAATTTCACGCCAAATCCAAGCTTGCTTGTGTACCGCAATAATTCAGTACAGCTCATGGTCAGGATTCACTTTCCCTTCCTCAATGTTACATTGCTACAACAGAGGATAGCATATTGCAGGTATGGCTTCTCCTTCTCCCTTTGTATCTCGCAACAGTGTTCCCAAAATCCTATCGCCTATAGCAAGGAGCTTCATATCACCCTCTATCTCTTGGACTGGCCACAGAAGCAGAGGCTTTTTCGAGCTTTCTCTGTCCAGCTTGATCCACATCTTTTGTGCTGCACTGACTACCCCCTTTAGGGGAGCTACTTTCTAGCATGGAAAAGGCATTACTTTGGCATAGTATTTTAAAACTGCACTAAATGGAGGAAGAGGGTGCAAGTCCATTCAATTCCCTGCCCTTCCCTTGATGCCACAGAGGAGGATTCTCACCACAGATTCCCTGATAGCCTGGGAGACTCCCCAGTTGGGAATCACGACCCACACCAACCTGCTCCTCTTCATCCAGAGGTTGGGGAGTGGGTGTAGGAGGAAATGCCCCTCTGCTGAGGGGGCAGAGGAAGGAGTCAAGCTGCCAGGGAATTACAACCAGTTACTGTCTCTTCAGTCTCTTGAAGCAATGCGAAAGGAGAAGAGAACTGAAGCTCATGACTTTCAGGGGTCACATATGGTTCCCACTGATGAAGCTGTTTGGGATTGTTTTTGTTCCCTTTCAGTATGAACCATGCAGTCTGTGGTGTTTATACTTATTTGCTCTTGGAAACTGTGTGTAAGAAGTTCATACACTTTGACACATCCTGTAGTAAGTGTTCATATCAGTTCTTTCCAAAAGATTGATTCCTAGCTTGCTGCAGCACAGTTCATCAAATCCTTAATACAGAGGTGAATGGATGGTAGTCTCTTTTTCATCCAAACAATTGTAAGCCTGCATTTGGCTAGCAGCTATGCTTGTTGGATGAAGCATGACTGTTCAGTATTCGGTTTGTTTGCTATTGCCAGCAAACAATATGCTGGCAAGTGTTTACACTTTCTTTCTCTTGCTTTTTTTTTTTTTGGTGCTGTACAAAAGTAAGCATGAGTAACGTGTGTCCAGAGTGTATATGCTAATTCCTGTATAGACATAGATGTTAAAGTTTAAAAGGAGAGGAAGTAATTTGAGGTCATGTTGATACCATGTGCTAGGTTCTCTGCACTAATTTGTTAGATTTTGCCTAATATTGTTTAAGGTTAATGAAGAAAATTTGCAGCTGACTCCTTCCCTTTACATCTCCTGTTTTGTTTTCCCGTATTACTTAATCTATCTATCTGGTGGCATTAAAGGGAAATAACCAGGTAGGCATAATTTTCCAGCACAGAAAAGTAGTGAAGAGCCTGAGAATGCAATGGGATTTGACTTCTGAGCACATTTCTTAGCTCCTTTGTAAGCCTCTGTCTATATTAATGTATTGCTGCACTTTGCAGAATAATATACTCATAAGGGCTTCGTAGTCAGCTTTCCCTCTTCATTCTGAGGACCAACATGTTAGTTTTTCAACAGCTGTAATCAGGAAAATAAGAGCTTTAGAGTTTGCTTCAAACCCCGTATCTCTAGGCAATCTGCTGCTAGAAAGCTACTCACAGAGTTAGCATGAAACTATTCTAATTCTGTATTAATTGCTGTAATTAGTTTTTTTGCGTCATGATCAGATCAAGGAAGCCTAGAGAGAAAAAAAAAAAAAAAAAGAACCCTCTTTATCCACAAGTCTCCCAAAATGAGGCTCAATATTGCCATCAGAGGCAAAGGCAATGCAAGTCAGACCTTCCCAGCAGGGCAAAAGCCCTTGGCTTCACAGATGTCGGGGGCAGTTTGATTCCAGTCGAGCTGGTCATTCTCAGCGTGCTCTCCTGCATGCAGGTCTTCTGCTTACATTTGTCCTGATGGGATCTTTTTGGTTTCCCTGTTTTGCTTAGATCCCTCAATTTTGGAGGTCTTTCTGGTCTTTGCCACTTACAGGTAGACTCATGATTTCCTTACATGATACCATATATGCCCAATGTACCTGCGAAGAATGACATCCCTCAGGCTTCTCCTGACCCACTTTGTGTGTGGCAAGCCGACTGTTTGCAAAGCATCTGGTTGGAATCTGGGGGAAGTTCCCATTCTGAATCTTAGGCTTATATCGTTCCCTGTGATGCAGGATGAGCATTCATTTATACTGCTCTTTCCTTTTACACAGCTGTTGTTTGCTATTTCCCTGTTATTAAATACTTGCACAAGGAAAGAAATATAAAAATGCTGATACTTGCCATTAACTATTTTTGATGCAACAACTAAGTCTGCCAACTGCATGAAGTGAATGCATTTTGTTAAGCACATCAAAAATGCATTTGTAAGAAAAGGCTCATCGGGTCAGATAAGAAGGACACAGTACAGTGTTAGCAAAGTACCTTGGTTACCCATCCATAAAATGCATTTTTCTTTCTTTGGTCCTTTGTGTGCTTGAATTATTTAGACTGTAAACTTTTTATGATGGGAAGTGCCTCTTAATTACAAGGTATTTATACAATGGCCATCCGTCAGCCGGCCATCAGTAGAGAATTCTTCCCCACCCACTTATTTCTCTTGTATCTCACCACTTCCTTAGTTTATATTCTCACCTAAATGCAGAGTCTTCTGCATGGCAGCCTTTCTGCATCCTGTTCCTTCCCATTCTTTCTCTCTCCTCCTACATGACCTTCTCCAGATGGTACATCTACAGGAAAAGGAGCAGATTTAGAAATGGCTGGTTTTCTTTGAATGGGAATTAAGCTGCATTAGCTTCTCGCCAGTGCTTTAATTTGGGAGCAGGCTAATCTGCTAGACCTGGGCAAGAAACCATGTTTCTATTCAATGAGAGCTTTGGAAATGTAAACATTTTCTTGATTTGGATGAAATGTTGACATCTCAGGAATGTTCACAAAGCCCAAATCCAGGGAGCTGGGAGCAGTGGAGGGCAGGCTGGACTTGAACTAAGTCTATGAAAACATGCTGTTAACAGTGTCAGAATGCTTCTGCCCGCCCCCCCCCGCCCCTGATTAATTTATTTTTTTATAAAGTGAAACACATACAGTTTCTACCCCCCGCATTTACTTTATTTTCTATAAAGTGAAACAGATTCATTGGAACCAGCTTGAAGAAGGACGATGAAATTGACTGAGCATCCATATTTTGGCTGAGCAGGTCTAGATCCTCTTGTGCTTTTATATGCTGTTTATTAGCACTCTCCCTGTATGTTCAGGAGAGTTGAGGGACATCAAAGAAGGGAATGCAGTGGTGTGCTGCTCGCCATTTCACTCATCTTGTCCCATAAAATCTCAGATTTCCCCTCTTATTTCAGGAAGAAAGAGAAGATTTGGCACTATAGTTCCATAAAGGTTTAATTTCTCATAATACTCCAGGTTTTCTAGGTGCACAAAAGAGTTAATATTGATGGTACAGCTGACAGAGCGGAAAATTAAGCTTCAAGTGTTGTAATGTGCTTGTTTCAGCATGTCTGGAAGGAGTGCCATTCTCAAGAAATCTCAGATTTTCCTCTTCTCAAGTAAGTGACCGTATCTCGCCACAGGTGCCACTTCCTTCTAGCCCTTCTCACCAGAACAGTACCGACACCAAGTGTTACTTACCATTGTTCCTAATTATATTTTGATTTTTTTTCTACACATCTATGCATGTTATGAACCTTTATGGGAAATTTGCTTGAGTGAGAACTATGGGATTGGGTTGTAGAGTTATTAAATATTAATAAGCAATGAATTTCAGATCATCCAAATTATAGAAATACTATTCCCAGCCATGTGAGCATCACCTCTCTCTTGCTCTGCTTTTTTGGAAGCTGAGGAGTATGATCTTTTTGCGCATTAATTTGTGATGATACCATCAGTCATTCTTTGAGTAGTGAACTTTATTACTTAAGTCTCCACATTAGAAGAGCTCAGTTTGTCTGTTGGTTTTTCCATATCACAGGATCTGCGGTGCAGTATGAAACCATTAGATTTATTTTACCACTTAGTACAATATGTGTAGAAGCTATAGCTCCTAAGAATGTGTTTCACAGCTCACTCATGTATGGAGACATTATGAAACTCAAACATTTTTTTTATCAAAAATTCCCCAAGCTCTCCCCTTAAAAAAAAATCTAAGCAACGATGCAAATAAGTTTTCAAGAAGATTGTTTTATGAATACATGTGCTATACTCTGTCTTTTTAAAGAGTAGAAATTCACATAAATGACAGTTCCAGAAACTGTAGATTTATGACTTTTTTTTTAACTTTCCGATTATGTTGGCAATGACTAAAAAAAATAAAATTTTGTAATTTTGAGGAGAGAATAATGTACTTTTTTATTAAAATAGAAATGACACACTGCTGCATATCTAACTTGATTTAGTGTTTTTATTAGTTATAGAACTGTTTTAATACCTCACTAACTATTGCTTTCTCCCTTAAGGTTTTCATTGTTCTCATACCCTAGAAACAAATTGATAATTCTGAAAAAAATAAAGTATTTCTTGGTTGTTTGCTAACAGCAGAATAGCAATCAGTCACCACAGGGTTACTACAATGGGCATCATTATATCTGGATCCTTATCAATTTCACTATATGGGTAAGTATTATTGCTGCATACCGGAACTCCTTTGGTGTTATTGCTTAATTTTAATTGTGATTGTAAAATGTGAAAAATGTGGATCTTTAAACCACAATTAAACACCTGCTATACTTGTTGTGCATTGGCATTTAAAGATATATTGAGTATTTAAAATCTGCTGATTCAGATATTACATTGAGGGGGGAAATAAAAACAGGGATTGGTTTGAAAACAAATGTTTGCTTAAGGAAACAGTTGCCGGGAAATTTAATTTAGCCAAATACGTGATGCAACATCTGAACCTTAAAACATTTTGAAGAGTAAATTTTGACGTTGTGCTGTTTCTCATGCAGCTTCAGAGAGGCTGCCAGTCCCTCGCAGCTTCCAAGAATCCCACTGTCCTGTGTGTGTCCCTCTGACATCCTGCTAATGGAAAATCCTGCACTGGAAAACACCTGCCCAGCATTAACAAGATGTAAATGGCAGAAACAGCAGAATGTCAAGTTGCAGAGACACAAAGAAACGCAGGTTTTGTAGAAAAAGCCTCTGCTGACTGCTCCCAAATTCTTAATTTCATTCAAGAGTGAAAACATTTCTAAATTGCTTCTGGTTCTGTGGTGAGAAGCCCAGCAAAACACATGAGCACATGATTTTCTTTAAGCGTGTGAGTAATCTGAATGAGTTAGAGCTCAGCACATGTTGATGTGCTTTTCTGGACTTGGATCTGTTGGTGGTGTAAGGAGGTTTAAATCTAGCAGACATAAAGAGAGGCAGCAGTTCAGTACAATTAAATGTCCAAGCAGCCTCTGCCGCACAGCCTGGCTCACACACCTTTCCCCATCCCCTCTCTTCCCCTTCTATAACTATAGCTTAGAAAAATTGTTTGGTCTGAAAAAATGACAGATTTATCCTCTCAGTAAAGACTGTTTTTTGAATATTTGAGGGAAAGTTTTATTGTTTACATGCATTGAAAAGTCAACATTATTTTAAGAGTTAATTTTTTGTCTATTGCTGTTTCACGTTTATTTAGCCACTTTAAACTCAGAAAAAAAATCATGATAGCAACCCTTCCATCTTTGCACATATGGTGAGAAGAGTTTTCCATGCCCTCAGCTAGTTCTCCCCCATTCTGGAAGACTGCTTGGGGGATCTTTTGCTTCATGATTTACGATCTAGTCAGGTAAGGACCTACAACCAAATACCTCCCCCCATCCAAACCAGCAGCTCTGGCAGACAAACCATTCCTCTGTTTAGAAGAGGTAACACAGTATTTTTCTTCTGCTGCTGAAGAGAGCTTGGAGTTTCTTAGTGGTTTCCCAAGTAGGCAATGTTACTTTTCAGGGGTGCATTGACTTAGGTTTGTATTTCTTGCAATCTAGACTCCTGGGAGGATTCCCCTACTTCTTGCCCATGTACTTCTATTGAGTTTGCATTGAATATTGAAACTGATTCAACATGATCTGCTGTCAGCCTCCTGCTGTGCACTGGGTGATCGAAATACCTCCCTTCCCCTTTCTGGGAGGGCAGGGTTCCCAAGGGCACTTCACGTTCCTTATCTTTTCCTGCTTGCTAGTTTAAAACCAGTGATATCTGGCTAATAGGCGTGGAAAAGCCAACAATGTTTTGATAATGAATGTATGTAATGAATCAGCAAGTTTTGTATTTCAATTTATTCCCCCAAATACTACCTCAATTTGGAAGTACAGTACCCCCATAACTCCCTTCTGCAGAGGCCAAACAGCTTCTCAAATGCCTTACCATAACTAAATCATTTAAGTATCTTCTGCTTGTCTTATAGCATGTCTTAGCTACCAGCACATTTTCCTGTCAATCTTCAGTAATGGCTTGTGTCAGGTGGAACCTCCTGGGAAAGAAATGGGTTTATTTTAAAAAGTTTATGAGAGCATCTCCTATACCTCCAATGTGTGTCATAGGGAGGGATTATTAAATATAGAATAAATAACAGACAACCGTATTACTGGGCTTTAATTCCATTAAGGGGTTCCATTTTTTAAGAGCAGATTCAGCGCTCATGAAAGCTGTCAGGTTGAAGTCATTGGAAACCAAAGTGGTCTTTTAATCCGCAGATCAGGTGCAGTATTGGCAAGAAGCATGCAAGCTCTCCCACGCTGTCCTGACCTGCAGCACCTGGATTTGTGCTTTAGCCAGTCCATACAAAGGGAGCAGAAGGGCAGGTCCAGGAGGTGCAATGGAGTTTAGTGCAACTAATCCAAAACTAGCTCTGAGAGGGCTGGTGCCTCCAGGTGCCATGGTGATGCGTACAGAGGCATTAGCTGGGGTCCCAAAGCTGGGCTCGTTGCCTGAGCGTGGTGACTCCCCGCGGAGCTGTGCTGATGGGTGCACACCAGATCTCAGCATCAGGCAGGCACTGCACCGCAGGGGGAATAAACCCAGAGTGGGCAAGTCTATAAAGCCCATGGGCAAAATGGTCTGACTCAGAGGACTCCTTATCTCTGTGTTAGGCTAACCCATAGGGAGCCTCACATTGCTCGGGCTCCACAGGATGTACGGCATATTGAGGCTTTCATTTTAAGCCTACACCTTTATAGCACAAGGCCTATCAATTAATTTACCTACTCTTGTGTCAACTTTGGCAGCTTTATAAATTGGAAAAAGAGATTCATGATCTAAATCCAGCCCCTCACTCTGCGATGCATTGATGCCTATAATTCCTCATAGAAAATATCTTTCCTGAAGTCTGCAATGTGTTATAATCTCTAATTATGAATATGTTCACAGAATTTGTTCATCTCAAGATGCACTTGTGCATCTGTTATTTATGCACTATACATTAAACTTTACATATAGCTTTAGAAATATTTCTGCAGATGTGCACTTGTACTTAAAAGACCATAGAAAATGATATGTTAAGCTGCGTGATGAGGTCCTTGGGTAAGGATTATAAAGTACTGGAAGGAGCACCATCTTTCCCCATGGTGGAGTTGTAACTAGAGGCAGACAACCCCCTGCTGAAACTGTGGGCTGTGGAAGGGGGTCTCCAGAGTTGTGGCTGCAGATGATGCTGCAGTTCACCTTCACCCGCGCCCGTCTGTCTGTCTGCCTCGCAGGCAGTCTGTGGACTGTGTGTCTCTGCTGTCAGGCATGGTGGGGCTGGGGGGTTCCTGCCTACCCTGGAGCCCAGGCACAGGCTGTGTTTACAGACTCTGGGTCTTCATGGTAGGCAAGCCTGGTGGTGTGTTTTATCCCCAGCCAGCCACTAAGCACCATGCAGCCGCTTGCTCACTAACCCCTCACCCAGTGAGATGGGGGAAAGAATTGGAAAAAAGTGAAACTCGTGGGTTGAGATAAAGACAGTTTAATAGGACAGAAAGGAAGAAAATGATAACGATAATGATAATGATAATGGTAATGATGATGATAGTAATAATAAAGATAATAATGACAATAATAATAATAATAAAAGGATTGGAATATACAAAACAAGTGATGCACAATGCAATTACTCATCACTTGCCAACTGATGCCCAGTTGGTCCCTAAACAGCAATTTGCCCCCCCGGCCAACTCCTCCCAGTTTATATACTGGGCATGACGTCACATGGTATGGAATAGCCCATTGGCCAGTTTGGGTCAGCTGCCCTGGCTGTGTCCCCTCACGACTTCTTGTGCCTCTCCAGCCTTCGAGCTGGCTGGGCATGAGAAGCTGAAAAGTCCTTGACTTGATCTAAACACTACTTCACATCAACTGAAAACATCAGTGTGTTATCAACATTATTCTCATACTAAATCCAAAACATAACGCTACACCAGCTACTAGAAAGAAAATTAACTCTATCCTAGCCAAAACCAGGACACCTGGTATCAAAGGCATCCTCAGGCCACCCTTTGAAGATGATAGAGCAAGAAGCCAATGTGTTTGTGAGGGCAAGAAAGTCTGGCACTGTGCAAGAGAGACTGTAAACTTGTTAGGGAGGCTGAACTTTATGTTTAAATAGCACATAAGGCAGTGGGGACTGGTCCCTGCCTGGCACTTTTAATTGCTGCTGCAATAATAATACAAAAAACAGAGCCACTGTTCTGCACGCAGCCATATAAAAAATGATAAATTGTTATTCTACTTGTTTTCCTATTGTAAACTAATGCTGTCAGTATGGAATTTATTTAACTGGAAGATAAATCCTCAAATGATTACCTTAGAATCTGAAGGGGAAAAAAATACAATTAAGCACTAGCCACTACAAGAAAATTAGAATTAAAGCTAATGTAACTTAAAAAAAAAAACAACACCAAACCACCCAATATTGGAGGGCAAACAAATACATGATGTACAAAAATATACTTGTCTTTGAGCACACCCCAAGGTCTCCTCTGGGCCATGGTTCCAGTCAGTCCCAGAATGACATAAATGCCACCTTTAAGCTGTGACTGCTTCAGGACCATAATGTCTTTCTAATAGTACTTTGCTGAAATGGAAACATTAACTAATAGGTTTCGATAGGGCAGATGCTACCAGATTATTTTGTATGTTAGGCTTCCTTGTGGAAGCTAGCTAAGGATGCACATGCTTCATGGAGGTGAACCCTGCAAGATTGTGAGCATCTTTGGAAAGTACTGAGGGTCCTTCATTCCCACTGCAAGTTAATGAGGACAATATGCCAGAAAGGAATACTAATCTGTTGTGGTGGGTTTTTTTTCTTCTCTGTGTGTGTGCTTCTGTGCTTTACAAACAAAAGCTTTTTCTCCATGGAGCGTGAAGAAACCAACATATCTATAGAATGTGCCCCAGCATCACCTTCGACAGACATTTGCTTGTTAATATGGAAAATAACAGTATGCTACAACTTCAGTGCTCTATGTTTTCTTTTCACCTTACAACACTGTTTTGCTTTTCATGATGTTTATGTTATGCTGCATAATAGAAGTACCTGAAATATTTGGAGATTGACTGAAAAAAGTCTTCCTTGTTTTGCCTTGAAGCACCATATCTTTATGGAATCGTAGAAGCTGGAGATTGTAAAGGCCTTTTGGGTCTTTGGAACCACTCATGTGCCGATGCTGGATTGGCACTCTTTTCTTTTCCTGTGAAAGCTGCTTGTGATATGGTGGTGCAAGGAAATTTGCACTTTAATAGGACATATTTTCATAAAGGCTCAACCTGATTTTGTCTCCGTTTATGGTCCAGATATATACAGTGCTATACAGGCCATATGAAATTACAGCAAGAAGTTGTGAATGATATAGGAAATGAAAAATTCATCACAAAGAGCTAGGAGGTAGCAGAGCTGTGCTGCACTCTACCTTTTGATATTAAACTCAGATATAGCCAGGAAAGGAAACTGGACTTGAAAAGTCTCAAGCAGAAACAACCCCCTAAGAATAAAACTGAGGAAAATAAAAAGACTTAATTTAAAAACTTTTGGTTTTAACATATCTTGAAAATGTTCATTCTCTCCCATTTTAAAAAAAATACACTTCCCAGCTGAAGGCAGCGCTTCTAAATGCGGCTTTGTCCCAAATCAAGGCAAACTGAAAGGGCTTCTGACAGTTCTGGGAAGTGCTAGAGTATTCACACCAGAGAAAGCTGTTTGGTTTTTTGTTGAATATTTTGTTTGGTTTTGTTTTTTTTCCCTGCATTGGGGGTGGAACCACTCGTTCCAGGGCTGATAAGTAGCTTATATAGAATTTATAAGTAGTGTACATAATAAAAAGAAGTCCTCTTACTTACTACAGGTAGCCTCTCAAGATAAAATCAGGTAAAAGGTAGGTAATGTTTAGCACACCATTGCTGCAGTTATTCTGACCTGGTTTACTTCCACCCCATTGTGTAAGCGTTCTATCCCACTCTGTTTTGGGGGAATAACGAATGTTAGAATTTTCTATAATGTGCTATGCAATCCTTCTACCTTCCATTTGGGCACACAGATTTCTTAATTGCTTGCAGGACCCTTAACAATTATTTTCCTGGTAGCAAAGAATGCATGGACTCCTCCTCAGACAAAGTCTGTGCAGCACATGAGGAGGTGTATGTCCCTTACTGCTTAAAGCCAGGGGTGTTCTTCAACACCTTGCAGAATTAGATCCTTAATCATCATCACCATCAATAGCTACTGCTTACCTGCTCTCCTTGCAAAATGTGACTTTTTAAACATGCAGCCCTGGGGCTTTGTACTGGTCAGCAAAGCATCCATGCTGAGCGATGTTCCCTGCTCTCTGCATACACATTACTTAAAATCACTGCTGTAGCTCCAGTCCTTTATGCATTTGCTAGTGAGCACCTGCATCGAACATGTGGGATTCTAATCTTCACATGCTAGATGGCCTCGAATAATTTCTCTGGTTTTTATAGGCAATTCTGTGTTGATCAAACTACTGTAAAGAGAGACCTACATCGACCTATCATTTTTTTCCCCTTCTTTCAAACACATAATCTAAGGTTTCCCTTGTGGGTGGCCCCTCTTTCTTTTGTGCCATTGTAATTTCTTCATAGGTGGTACCTGACAAGTCCTTTTTTACCCTTAGAGTTTTTTGTTCAGATTCCATTCACTTCAAAATATCATTACCATTGCAAACAAGGAAAATGTGTTTATCAGAAACTGCAAACTCCTTTAGGGCCTCATAGGATTAATCACGGTTATAAAGTTTTATTAAACACAATTTTTGTTTAATGACAAGCTCCACCAGTCCTTCCCATTCCAAACCAATCCTGTCCTAAGGGTGTATCTAGCACAGCAGATTGTTTTCAACAGACTCTCAAGACAATCCCTATTACTTTGTCATGCACAGAGATATTTTTCTTCCTGGATAATTTGAACTTCCTTAAAAATCACATCTGTTTCATACTTTATTTATTTGTAATTTAAATCCTTAAATTGAATCTTTCATTACTAACATCTGGGCTTGAAATGCAGCCCACTTGAAAAAATACAAATTTTATTTTATTTGTAGTTACCCCCCTTCACTCAGTAGCATTGGTACAAACATTCCCTGGCCAGAGGCAAAACAGCCGGGTATCTTAAAGCTGTGATGCCGTACCACGTGTAATATGGCTCACTTGAATGTCCCTGAAGTGACTGGCAATTTGCCCAGAATTAGACTGAATGCAAGTAATAAGCTGTAGAAATTCCACAATATTGACAATTAGATATCTCTATACAGCAGCAGCTGTGTATTGTTCTCATGGTATATTCCTCTCAAAGCACCTCCTAAAAAAAGGGGAAAAAAAACCTGGCAGAAGGTTGCAGGCAGCAAAAAGGTAATATACATTGTATGAAATATCTCAAATTCAGATTAATAGGAATGTTTCTATTAGTACAGTTTTCTACAATAGAAATAATGGCTAAAACAAAATCCTGAGGAATTTTCAGTTTATAATACCACATCTGTACTGCAAAATTCCTATATTTTAAACATTTTTTTTTCTGAGAAAGATACCTACCCACTCTTTCCTTTCATCATGAAAAGGAGGAAATGGGAGTACGGGCTCTCCTTTGGAGGCTGTTTGGGAAAAAGCTTCGCCAGTCCTTTTGAAAATTGCCCGCAAAACAAAAAGAGACAGTAGTGTCCTGCACAGTGGGGTCTCCACGAGATGTAGCAATATGGCCTGGAAGGGAAAAGCAGGGTTAGAAGAAAAGCTTTAATTTTTTACCTGATTTGGGAAAATTCAGATAGCTCTAAGGGACTTGCTGGAATAAATACATTTATTTCCTATTAATTCTCAATTCCCTCACATTTCAAAGTTTATTTGTCAGCTTTTCTACAGAAAATGTGGAAAATGAGTTCATTGAACATTTATTTTATTTTACTCACAAGAAGCAGCTG
Organism: Buteo buteo; assembly: GCF_964188355.1. Classification (NCBI taxonomy): domain Eukaryota; kingdom Metazoa; phylum Chordata; class Aves; order Accipitriformes; family Accipitridae; genus Buteo; species Buteo buteo. The sequence goes on from NC_134172.1 coordinate 40,811,553, forward strand.
CCCACAGTGAACAGATTCAAATTTTATTTTTTAAACCATACTTTTGAAGTTTGCATTATGAGCTAGTCATCTTTGATATTTTGCCCAGTGGATATCAGTGGAGCTTGTTTCTGTCAGCTACTAAGCTTGTCAAACTTTGGTTCTGGTATCTGCCTTTATTGTAATAGAAGTGATCATTTTTAAAATAAGCTGCCGTTTTTTTCAGAAGTACCATAAAACTGAGAGAACAATAAGATGTCAAGTTTTATATTGCAGATGCTAATTTATCAAGCTAATTACCAACAAAATGCAACTAAATTGCTGATAATCTTGAGACTGATTAATTCAGCAACAGAGATATTGATGAGTATTTAAAGGTTAGGAATAGGAGTGTTGTGATGCAGGATCCCCTTCCTACTTTGGTGCTTACCACAGAAGAAGAATTATCTCGGCACCGCATGGCATACACAACATTTTGACAGATACGTGTGTTGTATGCCAAACAAATTGCTGGAGAAAGGAAAGGCCAGTTTGTGCATTTCTCTGCCTGGTGTGTGACCATGCTGAATATTGCTAAAATAGAGGGAAAGGTTTTGCATGGCACTGCATATTCAAGTTCCCCTGTCCTGACATCTGTCACCCCAGCTTCTGACGTTTTCATTTCCTCTTCTGTATTGCCTGCCTTTTTGTGCAACTTCCCTGCCTTTCTCCCTCTCTCCCCTGGAAAAAACCCCACTCCACAAATGCAAACACAACACAAGATCATGACTTATGGTCTTCTCTAGCTGCAGGGGAGGTGTAGGTGATGCCTGAATCCATCAGTCCTTTGGTCAGAGATAACGTTTCCTCCTTGGGCGAAGAGTGGAGAAAGCGTTTCTTTTGGGCTTCGTCTGAGTCCTGTCTCCTTTCCTCTGGGTGCTGAGGCTGCTGAGTCAGTGCTGATTGAGGTCAGTCATCATGCCCGTTTCTCGGAACTGGAGACGGGGCTGAAACAGCCTGAAATTGCATTGCTTGGGCCCTTCTCCTGCCAGCAGCACAACATCGGGTCCCTTCGGTGCCGAATGTACTCCAATAAAGGAGGTTAAAAAGCCGGTTCATTAATTGACTCCAGCACTGAGTGAGTCCCTTTTATAACCTGTGTTATCAGCAGAAGTACAAGCATGGTGTGGTGAGGAATGTGATTACGGACGAGATTTCCTGGGAGAGGAATTAGCTGGCTCTGGTGGCGATCTCCGTTGTAATGAGCGTGCTGCCATCTTTATGAATACAGTTATAGACGTACTCCCACAGCCCTGAAAAATGCGGAGCTCCGCTGCCTCGCCAAACAGCACCAGCCAGGCTCTCAAAGGGTTAATATGCAGTTTACTATTGAATAACATAAAATGAGCTGTAAATAATGTAATGATATGTATTGTTAAGCTACATATACTGTACCAGGTGCAAGTACTCCCACTCCTCACTTAGATATAATCTGGGGCAGTCAACAAACACAGATGTATTTTAACAGAAAGAGGAAAAAAAAGATGAAGGAAGGATGAACAAGAAAAAAATTAAAACATATGTAAGATAATTTAACCAAGATAACGATCCAGGTAAAACCTGGCCTATTTTTCAGAGCCACTTTAACTGTGCCATGTAAAATACAATGGCATTTTGACTTGTTTTTGGAACACGCATGAGCCAAACACGTGTGGAAACACCTTGACAGGCCTTTTGTATAACTACAAGAAAACTGATAATCCTAAATCAATTACATGGGGGAAAATATGAATCTTTGAATACTAGTAATTATAATGGTTATTTTTCACTTTTGTAGCACCTGCAAATGATGCACTGTATATATAACAATGATTCAAAAAGCCCTAATTAACTGTTTATTTTATTTTTTTCTTCTTGTTTGCTGGCTGTAACCAGTCTGCATTAATTGACAATTTATATGTGTGTGTATATAGATATAGATGTATATTCTACCCCCCCCCGCCCCCCCCCCCGCCCCCCAAATATTTTCTATTACTTCCGTCTGCCTGGAAATCACGCATTAGTGAATTTGGCTCTTCTGGATCAGTTCTTAAAGCCTCATCAGAGACTTTTTGCTGAACTTCCAGTAACACTCAAGGGACAGAAAAGCGTGGTAGAATATGCTGGGCTGATCCTACCTAGTGGGGACAACTGCAGTCCCTTCTGTAGCGCGATGACATGGCTCCCGACTAATAGTGCCAGTCAGAATTCCTAACTGCTCCTACCAAATGTGAAAGAGCTGATTTTGGAAGACCTCCAGCCACAGCTTTCCACTGCTGATAGATTACTCTGGGCTATTCATGGAGCAAGATTAGCCTGACCACCATGAAGAAAACTCTTTGTTCCGTGTCATTACCTAGGACGGGTTGAACCGTGCTAAGGCAAAGCTGCATTGGTGAGCTAAATTCATACAGAAATTGGATCAGCAATTATTCTGAAATTATGCTATTATGGTAGAAGGGAGTGGGGGTGGCGGATTTGTCGGGGTTCTAGGTAGGAAATGTGAAACACAGCAAAGCTCAGCGGAGGGAGCACAGGGACAGCTTGCGGTAGGCGCTGTTAGGATTTTTAATGTGGGTGCGAGCACGCGGTTGCCATAAAAGCAAAGCACAGCGGAGCTTTGTATTGAAATGAAAATGCAACTGTGCCTAGGCAGTGGCCAAAGGGTCCCGAGCCTTGGGTAGGCACCACGTGCTGCAGCAGCTCCAAAGGCACGGGGAGCGAGCCGGCCGGTGCCTGCAAGGAGGCACGACAGCGCCACGCAACGCGAGCGCAAGATGGCTGCTGTAACCATCTGCAGGACATCAAAGTCTGCTGCCTGATGGCAAGTGGGCTGCCAAAGCTTCTAAAGGCTTTGGCGCCTGCATGTAAATCGGATGCAAACTGTCCATCTGCTGCATGGCACAAGTGACAGCTGATTCTTTTTGCAGTCCGTAAGATGAACTAGACCTAAGCCAATCCGTCCCTGTTCCTAATCACACAAGGTTTGTCCTACCAGTTTCATTAGCCAGACACACGAGATACAGTATGTGGTTTTTCATTTTGCTCGGTACGTGACACTATAAAAAACAATGCCGGGGATGGGCTGTGAAACCAAAGGGGACACACTGCTGCTACTGCAGAGAAAGCATATTGGCAATGTTCAAAGCATATTGGGGCATAACAGTAGTCTAAAAACCCCAATATGGATTAGGACAGCTGACCAGATGTCTTGACTGACATTTTTTAACACGATTCAAGGGTGTCCCTACAGTACATAAATGCAAACTATACATCTGTGTACTTTTTTTTTTTCCACTGGAAATACCATACATGGATGCTTTGATTGTAGCTGACAGCTCCAGTGTGAGGAGAGAGCCGTACAATGCTGCGGCTCTGGCCTTCTCCTCCGAGAAGCTTGCTGGAGAAAGTTTGACTTGGGTTCCTGCGCAAACAGGCAAGAGAGAGACGTTGTCTTTGGCATAAAGTTACCTACCTCCTTTCCTCATCAGATGGATAGTGGGAACTCGCTGGGATGCTGTGTTGAAAGTGGGGGATGAGATGTGATATACTGTTATAATACGGGAATGTTGTTCTTTTCTAGACTGATCTCAAATTTAGAAAGTAGGATTACTATCAAAACGTAATCAGTCCGCTGCGCAATTGTTTGTGAGAGGGAGGGATCCGAAATTGTTGGGGAGGGGAAAGAGCTGCAGGTATATCGAGAAGCAAGGAACAAAGAGGGTGAAAGAACAAAGAAGTTTCGCATTTCTCAATTCACAGTTTTTAGAGCAGGAGACGAAAATTAAATGTAGACCTCCCTTCCCTCCCCAGCCTCCTCATCAAATTAAACATGAGAAGTGGCAATGCTCAGTTTGAACCAGTGCACTGAGTCTGGACCACCTGCCCTGTGTGTTTGTGTAAGCCCAGCTGGTGTTGGTCCCCTCAGTTTACAAGAAACTTTTCATGTGCCTACTTCAGCCCATCCATAAGCGCGTGTCAGGACTTTTTCCCCTTCCATCTCTTGTACATTGCTGGTAAGGATTAGGAGCTCTGCAGGTAGGAAGCCAGTTTTCGTACCTGCCTGTCCAGCAGCAGTTTGAGGCGTGGCAAACACCATTCTCAGCAACTAGAGTTTATTCCAAAATACTATTCTTCACCCCTGCCCCAGCCTCAAAGTACAGGGAAAACTGAAATCTTGCCTTCTTCAAATGGGGAGCTGTGTTACAAGCTAATCACAGACTCTGTCTCTGTCCCTGCTGGGCTTCGGTGTGGAATTTGGTCTCCTCCACTGATGCTTCTCGTCAGCATGTCAGAGGGGGCAGATTTATAGTGTTTGCAAGGACACGACCAAGCAGACTAGTTGATTTTAGCGTGTACTCTCTGGTTACCTGGTAAACGCAAAGTCACATCTAAGTTTATGTTTGCTTTGCTCCAATTGTTTCCATCATAAATTTTTCCTTTTCCTGGCAACCAACTCCAAACTGCACACAGAAACTAAAGTTGCCCTTATAAAGCAAAGGCCCCACGGCATCAGAGAGGCTGCAGAAGAAGTTCTGCCCAGCACCTGCATGTACACTTTCTGTGGTGCTGAATCCTTGGCTGCACACTTTATGGAAACACAATTCTTATTTAACACTTTGGATAACATAAAGCTTGTGCCTGCCGGTGATAAAACTTACTGGCGCTTAAGTTCGGCTTTTATGTACCCATTCAGATTTGTAGCATACCCTTAAAAAAGGCATTCTTCCATGACTTCAATTACTCTTGTGCCTATACAGATGTTGTATATTTACCCCAAATCTAGCTCTAGTGTCTTAGATGAGTATTTGAGTCTATGGGAAAGAGTTTCTCAGTGGAGCTGTTGAATGATAAAACTGCTGTTCCAGTGGGTCGCAAGACTGGAGACCCCCTGGCTCGACCCCAACTCCTTCTTGCTGCTGCAGTGGTGACAGCAGAGGTTCTCACAGTGCCAGAAAATGCCCAGAGGCCCCCCCCTCGGTTCCCTGCCTGCAGATGTCCTTCGTGCGGCCCTGGAAGTCTCTCTGATGAGCTGGATGTCGGCGCTGCTCATGGCCGGCGTCCACCCAGGCTGACCCCCCTCAGGGCAGAGGGGCTGCAGGCGTCCCCAGCTGTGCGCGGCTCTCTGCTGCCCAGGATGCGGCGCTGCCCTGTAGAAAGGATTTTCCCGCCGTGCAGGTGGGAGCTTGGATGCTTGTGCCAGAGCAAACGGCCTGTGCCTGCTCCATCTCGTTCAGGCATCAGCTATGTCGGTCACCTACATGAGGAGGGTGGAAAGAATGAAAAATGAGGTATATGGGGTTTTAGAGGAGGCAGCGCAAGCCTATGAAATGATAGCTGTCTACATTCCTGTGAACAGCGATCAAGAGAAAACTCTATTCTTGAACACAGAAGATCGCTCTTGGTCTGTGTGGTGATAGGCACCTACGTACCTAAAAATTAAATACTCGCTAGCACTGGCAAGCTACTGATAATGTGCTAACATGACTTTTATGCTTATATTGTTAACTATAAAACTGGTGATACGAACTAGAAAGTGCTAATAGCATACATTGAACTGTGCAGGTACATCACAATTCATTTGTCTTTTCCCAAGTGACCTTCTTCTTTGCTGACTGATGGAAAATCACAGATGTGAAAATGTCCTGGATGGAACTGATGAGAATTTTTGTTCTTTTTGGTCCTACGCGTGTACCACGACTTTCAGAGAGCACCTGAGATTGCAGGGATTTTACTGCTGAGATTGTAGGTCCTACTGTAAATCTGCACTAAACCAACACACATATAAATTGCTAACATGCTATTGCATCAATAGATCAGCTTACAGTCCCTTTTAGCTTCTCTTTGTCTTGCTATTTTCATTCTATTCAGGAACCGAGCATCAAGATGGATATTTAAAACACAGCTTTCGATTTACTGATCTACAAATATACCTCTGACCTGCACACATTAGCTATTAAATCCCACTGATTTGTCTTCTTCTTTTCTTATTTCCATGAGAAAGCCTATTCCTGCAAATGGGATGGGGATTCTGAGCCAAACAAAATCTCTGACCTGGGAATGTGCCTGTCACCAATAGTTATTGGAATACCCAGTTGTCCATGCTAGACTTCTAGCTCGGCAGCTCTGTGAAAGTAAAACACATCACAGTATCTACTTCAAAGCAATTCTGAGAGCCTCTGGAAAGTACAGTTCCCCACATCCCTGAAAATAAGAATTAACACTACCTCTCGACATTAAATTCAGAAACATAAATAAGCTATTTGCTAAGGATGCTCCATTTGTTCCCCGTACCAGAAGCCTTACTTAGGGCATGAAGAAGGGAAAAGTAACTCGCTTACCTCTACCAGTGAATAATGTAAAATGAGGGTACAGTTATTGAATAAGCAGGTGGTGTCACCACACTGTGACCCAAGGGCCAAAGGGCTTTCGTGGTAATGATGGGAGGCAGAGGTATGTGCTGGTGGTTGACTGCAGTCCTCATTGCAGACTTGCCTTGAACCCATGCCAACCATGCTTCAGCAGAGGGGCCACTTAGCATTTTTCTCCCTTTTATTGCAATGAGGCTTAATGCACAAATGGGGAAAAAGGCTCTTAACAATGTGAAGGCAGCATTTTCCCTTTTCTTTGATCTCAGTTCAGATCTATTCTTTCATTCTTTTTGCCGCCAAATGAAAGAACTCAGTCTTCAATGTTTAAATACTCGGCCATGACAGAGAAGATACTTTCTGCTTTTCACAGTCCAGTAGTTATGAGCAATGCAATAAATACATTGGGGTAAGGTCAAGTACTCAGGGGTAATAAATATGTATTGAGATGTATATATTTGTTAAAGCCTGAATATTGTGCAATACCTTAAACAAAATCTTCTAGGTGTCTCTCTGTCTATCCATCCATCTCTCCACCCAATGTCAAAGTTATTTACTTAGTACAAGGTCTTTAAATTCTGCAGAATATCTCTCTGCCATCTGAACTAAAGGCCAAACCCTATTGTCTTCACTCAGCGTCACTCGCACGACCTCCCTCTCTATGGTACCTTCGCAACCCGATAGAGATGCAGTGCAGTCTGCATGCTGGCCCTAAGCTAGAACACATTATTGCTCAGACTGTGGAAAGGCTGATTTGGATCCGTTCTTTGCACTGCGGCAGTCCTGTATGATCCTTGCCTGGCATGAGCTTCTCATCTCGTACCAGCTCCTTTTGGGCTAGTTTTTGTGCAGTGTTAACATAGCACAAGGTTTTTTTCTTGTGGAAACAAAGTGGCTCCTGACAAGATCAGGGAAAACATTTGGGACACTGCTCATTGACATTTTACCTGAGGAAAAAGAAGATTACGGCATACTCAAAGTAAATCACACAGCAAAGGGAATGTCCTCATTTTAGACTGCAGAGCAGAGAGCCCGTGTGCTGCAATTGCTAAGGTAATGGTAGCTGCTGCTCAACTGTTTCCTCGAAATGCAGTCACTCTGCCTTTTTATTTTTGGGCACTTTTGCATGCATAATGATATCCATCCATTTAAAGGCAAATGTCCTCTTAGTTTTAATGGGCTTCTGTTCATGGAATACTGGCAGATACTGTCTTTACTTTGATTTTCTTTTTTTTCTTTCTTTTTGTAATTTGGAGCTAACCGTTGACTTGGCATGACTCTACTGGAAGCACAGGGTACCTGTGCCCTCCAAGCAGCTGCTCAGCATCTTCCAGAACAGGGCTGCTCTGTGTCCAGTGTGGAAAGATGTAAATTTTTATGGTGTAAGTGTTTTTACAATGGATTTATCACATAAATAAGGAATGTAAGAGACCTTGCTGGTCTGTTAATTTACCTCCCTGTAATATTAGCTTATTCTCCAGAGTGCATTTTCTAGATCCATGGACAGTCCAATTTTAAATGTCGCAAATGATGGGGTTTGCACGGCTTCTTGCAGGCGAATTCATAGCCTGCATGACCTCAGTCACCTTTCAAATATTTACGCGTCCTCTTCTTCCTCACTTATTTTTTAAGTCGGCATGAATGCATACACACATTTCATTTTCCGCTTTCATTTACAATCTATTGTCTCCCTGCCTAAGAACATTTACAGACCTTTCCAAATCTCCCTCCTTTTTGCCACTATCCTTTCCTATTCATTCCTCCTGTCAAATTAGATGCTTTGTAATTTTAAAATACTCCTTTTTCTCTTCTGCTATCAAACTCAGCTCAATCAAGCACTGCCTAACCTGTTGCCTCTGCACCCAGTGTTATGTTCAACACATTCCTGGGGGCAATACTTATTATTTAATGCCTGATGCAAAAGTTGAGAAGACACATCTGTAATTTTAAAAGGATTGAATTCTTTCCAGGTGTCCATTTTACTTACATAGCAATGTATGTGGGGGAACTGTGGATTACAGAAAAAGCACAATTCTGAGAAACAAAGTTTCAAGTAATTATTAGCCAGATGTAGTAACTTTCATTTCTTTTTTTCTAACTTAAAACATGAGACATTGCTTTTCTCTTCACTCACTATGAATATCTCCACTCCCTGTACCTCCCAATTAAACATCATGTGTGAATTTAGCTCCTTTTTCAGGTCATTAATAAAGTTTACTAAGTTAGATTCCAAATAGGCTTTTAGAGTATATGATAATTGTAATACTTTATGTTACAGTGCATCTTCAAAGCTGAATTTAACGAGTCACAGAGCCTACCTGTAAAATTCTGCCTGGAATGAGTTGAAAGGGGAATCGTATTTTTTTAAAACAAAAATATTTTTTGCAGAAGCTCTGAGTAAAAAAAAGGCAATATTTCTTAAATCTAGCTATCTCCCAGCTTTGCTTTTTTGCATTAATTTTTTATTTAAAAGTTTTTCATTCCACTTGGCTTGCGAACCTTACAATAAAGTGCTTCTAGGATCAAAGGAAGTTATTTTTATAGTATTACCTCATTTTCTTTTATTAAACTAGAGAACAGCTTTAAGTTATACACGTATTTGGTCAAAATGATAGGAGCTCTAACCATAATTTCAGTATTTTTCCTGAGGCACAAAGGATGGTCTAAGCTTTGGGTGACAGTCATTTAGGGGGGCACGGGACCTCATCTGGAACAAAACAATGCCATTCTTTTGTGCAGTGTCAGAAACTCTCCATGGCGTTTTCAAAAATCCCATATCCTAGGCAATAGCAATATTTTCATATGATGTAATTCCAAAATAAGGGCCTTGCCTTTCATTTTATTCATTGCAGTGGAGTTTAGGGTGCTCAAGAAATGAAGGCCAGGGCCCTAGGTAATAGTCTATTCAGGTCAGGAAGGCTAATTAATATGCAGACACCAGCTATGTTTCCAGTGTTGTGTTAGAAGACTTGGTTTATTTGGTCAATGACAAGTGCAATCTGATGGAAAAGATTCAGCCTTCAGAATGGCAATATTTACTGGCATGTACTCATGTTAGAGGGTGAGGACTGTGTCCTGTACACATTTTAAAATAATGCAAATTTTTTACAAGAGGTACAGCTGAAAAAGAAAGAATCCATATTTTGTACTGGTCTAAACAAAGATGAAGAGAGAGAAGATTTGAAATTTATTCCATCATTCCTTTACAGATTCCCATTAGACTTTGAATAAGGCATGTAACCCTTACAAGCCATGCTCTTCTGTAGGAGGTGCATCACAGTAACCCCTATTTCATATATGTGCGTGTTTAAAAAGCATCGGGGAGTTCAATGAGAAAGAACTATAGCAACATATATCTTAGAGACTTCCTCTCTGTTATTCCTTTTGGAAACAAAAAAATAAAAGCCACACAAGCCTTATTGGGCTCAGAAGACAATTCCAGGTACAATGTACCACGACATTTCAATCTTAGATAATATAATAAGATACTGGCACAGGTCTATATCATTAATATAGTTTTTGATCATGAAAGTTGTCTCAGTGGCTACAAGGTCATTCAGGCACTCACAGACTGTATTTGCCTACTACTCATGTTGTTTACATGCAAGTGTGCACTCATGTGCCACTGCAGGCCAAGGTCAGAAGCATGTGTGAGTGGAAACTCTCCATTCTGAATATTGCACCGAGCACTTCATCTCAGATTAAGCTCACGCTCTCTTTGTGCATTTGGGTTGGGCACAAACAAATTTAATATGTTGGAGCCCAATTCATCAGGAGATCTCCCAAGCTTGGCTCTTCCTAAGCACAGTGAATAATTTGAACCTTAGTTATAGGTAGGCTAGTAGTCAGTGATTTCAGTGTGGAACACGTGGGTCACGGGTCTGGCATAGTGAAGTCTGATCTCTGGTCTGTGCTTCTATTAACATTACAGAGCTCATAACTACTGAGCACAGTAGCGGTTATGTACCCCACTATTTCAGTGAATAATAGGTGCAGATCTGGCCCAAAGTTTTTCTGACAGATATTGCAAAATTACAAAAGGAACCTGGAAAACGCTTCTGATACATGAATGGAAAATCCACCTTACTTGTAGAGTTAAATCTACTAAAAGAGGCATTGATTGCACGGTAATACCAGAAGATGTCTGTAACTGTAGATATTAATGTCTGTAACAATATATTTCTGGAAGCCACATCACTGCAAACCATTTGTATGTTAGAGTCAGAAAGCTACTTGTGGATTTAAAAGATGTTATTCTCATTAATGATATATAAGTAACGTGAGTCAAGACATTGCTTGTCTCTTCAGTAGACGAGAAGTCAGTGGCTTGTCTGAGAGATGGTGTCTTCAGAGCATGTACAAGAAGGTGCTTAGTGAAATACCAAAAATATCAGTCAGTTTTGACCATCCAGACACTATTGTTTTATAGATAGCATTACATTTTTAGAATAAAACCAAAGCCTAATAGCTAAAGGTACCAAACATTTTACTTTATCTTGCCTTTCACTGGTTCTAAAATACAGCAGCAGAGAAACAACCTAGGATAATTCAGCCAACAGGCTGACCAAGGACTTCCAAGCATCAGTGGATACACTTCTATTGACCTCACTAGTGCTTGAATTGGTCCCCAAATTATTTTCACTTTTGCAGTTTAAAACTTCAAGCTGATTCCTGTACCACACGTTTCACCAGAAAAAAAAAAAATTGTAGTATCTGTGGATATGAAAATTAGTATTTTCTTAGAAAACTAATAAATAGTACATAAATGTTGTGTCATTCATTTAAAATTCTTATAGGATTAAACATTCATGCTTCCTCTAATTTGTATACTGTTTGCTTTTTTTCATCTAGAGGTAATAACAGGGCAATAAATATATCTCAATTCAGTGCATGTATAAAACAGATTGTTATAAAAATGCCTTTAATTTAGGTTTATTTACACAATTTTACTATGTAGAAGTCATCTATAATTATATACCTTTTAGAATTAGGACTACTGTATCCTGCTAAGGCGAAGCATTTCTTTTTTTTTTCCTATTGTTTGAGCAGACTTTTTTTTTTGTGCCCTTCTTTAACATTTCAGAATATAAGTTGATTAGGAATGTTCTGAATTGATGGAGACTTTCTGTTTTGCTCTTAAAATTTAGCTCTTAAAGTACATTTTCCTTTACAAGCTTTTGATATATTTGTGGCTGCATTTCTGTACTCAATATAAATAATGTCTGGCCACTGGATAGACATATATTTATTTACAATAAAAACTGACGTATTAATTATTTCATTCAGTAGACAAGTATCATCATAAAGGCTGGGCTTATACAACATAGCAGGCATCACAGCAAAAATCATAAATACTGTAGTTCTGTTTAGCTTGACAATGGCAGGTAATAGACTATCATTTCTGTTCCCTTAGCTACTGTATCCTTTTCTATCCATCATTCTTTATTGTTATTATCACACTTATTTCAGCATTCTTATATCAGCAGCATTTAGTGACATTGCGAAAACCTGGTTCAGAAAGGCTGAACTTTTAATTGTGATGAGAAATAAGTTAGCTTAATTATTCTATGTAAGTAGAAAAGATGTGGTTTGTTCTTCTTCCTAAGTCCTTCCTTCCTAATCGCAATTCAACACCCTTTTTAAGCATTGCTATGTATGAACTTCATGCTGCTAGACAAATAAATTCTTTGGAAAAATGCACATTTTTATTTGGAAATAATGCCATCTCTTTGTTAGATTTGCAGCAATCCTATTTTGCCTCTACTGTTTTTAAGTCGAAAATGAAAAATTATATAGAAGATGTTTGTGCATCATATTGTGCTGAATGGTATGTAGGTCAGCATGCTGCACCATAGCAGATAAGGCACAGTGAACAAGTGTTCTATGTACTTACAAGCAAATATCAGTCATAATAGAAGTAGACAGATCTACAAGAGCGTTTTGGCTTAGGAAATGTTTCTTGTCATTAGCATTTAAAAAAAGCTATGAGATTCAGGCCTATCAGCACCGATTCACAGCAAAGCCTGGCTTGCACAGGTTGTTATCTGTTCAGTACAGAGGTGCAGCTGGTTAGCAAATGGATTTGCAGATTTTTTTTTTTTAGCAGGGATGAGTAAAAAGGCAAAGAATCAGGTACTTACAACCCATTCAGAATGTAACAATTTTGTTTGTGTTATAAACCAAACCTTCTGTTTTTTGCAAACTGCATTATTTTTAGAAACAGAACCAAGAAAAAACGGCTGATTTAAAAAAAATCTTTATTCATATTCCAGTTTCCCTAAGGGCTCCAATATCCATGAAGTAATACCAGCAAAGGGAGCAATGAAGACTGCAGACTTCCATGATTCAGTTTACGATGCTGCTTTATTGTGTTAGCAGTCAAGTCAAAAGGCAATATCTAATATTTTTAATTTTTTATTTCTTCCTCTATGTGTTCTCAGAAATGTGAAGGGGAAAATATATGACTGATTCCCTCATGCTATGGCTGAAGGTTAGGGTAATTTTTATTTCATGTGGAAGTGGAATCATTCCTCATGGAGATAATAATCAGGGCTGATACTGAAAGTAGCTCAGTCGTACCTGAATTGGAGGGTACTGTCCTGCACAGCTATTTGCAAGGTGGTGGGGATGGGTTTCCTTTTTAAGGAAGGATGCTGTGCATGAGCTAACGGGACTGATTATCAGGTACGTGAATACTCTTCTTCCTCTATGGCAGACAAAAAGGCTCTAAAGTGAATGGAAGTGGTCCTCTGAGAAAGCTTGCGTGGCCAAGGTGGGGCTGGTGGAAGGGCTGTGTGGGTGTGGGTGTGTGTCCTCCTGCCAGCCCTGCGTGTAGAGGGAGTGACCAGTGCGTACTGCCCCAGCGAGGACCGTAGCTTCTGCTTGAGCTTCCACCTGAGCTTGAAAGGACTGTGGGATGATTGCTGACCTGCCTCCGGCACTTGTTAGCTGAAAACCAGCTCCATAGTGCATGAACTTAAGGACAATGGCTGTACTTGGACAAAAGGCATGGTTACAGCCAGCATCTTTTCATCAGGGATCTTAACTTACGTTGCTGGACTTAGTTGGAAACAGGTTTTGGACAAAGCTTATGCTTTACTTTTGACAGCATCGCTATTCACTGAAAGGAGGATGGGAATGGCAGCATACCTGAAAACAGGAGGGCTGGAACGGTCTTTCAGTCAGTGTGCATGTGAGCTCTATCAGATACCTGCAGCCGAAACATGACAGCTTGCCACTCGGAGCCTGTCAGCAAAGGCGCCAACAAACCAACCGACCAAACAAGAGAAATGACAACACAAGAGCTCAAACATCCCAAACAGTAAGCACAAACGGGGCAAGCAAGTCACTGGGCCTCCTCAACATGTTTTTATCAAGTGATCAAATTGCTCTAAATGTTAGAGCAGTGTTAAAAGTGTTTCTCCTATGTATGAACCAAACATTAACATTTTATGAACTCCAGTCTTGGATGGTTTCCAAACTAGAAACGTGTACCTTCAGGAGAACCTTGCTGAGTTCCTGCAAGCAGGGAACCGAAACTTAGAATGAAAGGAATAAATACTAGTGAACAAGTATGAATGAAAGGATTTGATTGAATATGTAAGGACTATACAAGTGTGGAAACTATGAGGTGAAATATACAGTAAATATTTATATTGCTCACTTGAAAAGGGGAAAGAAAAGATATTTATGGCTGGACAAGTGAGAACAGAAAGGAATCTTAAGTAAAGTGTCATGGAAAGTAGTGCAGCTAAATATTTAGGCTTTGATTTTGCACAGAGAAGTGTTAAAACTAGACAAATAAATGCATCAGGTGAATATAATTCAGAACAGAGTATGGTGTTGCAGTTCTGCTTTTTAGGATACTGCTGCCTTATTCAGTGTATTTTAGATGTGAATCCAGTGGCTCACTAAGTGTGAATCTCCTGGCAATATTTTCAGGTAAGAGTGGAAACAAGAGAAGAATCTCTCCAAATTAAGTTACTTATGGTGTCTACTAATCTTCTGTAAAATTAGCTCAAATTTGCCAAGTCAAAATTATTTTCTGCATTTCCTGGTCTAAATTCAGCTCACTGAATTTAATGGGCATTCTGTGGGTGTAACAGAGAGCAACATTTGGCTCAGGAGCTACAAAGAGAAACATGTCCACATGATTTTCTTACCTAGTATCTTACATTAAGCATCTTACTGTTGATTATAGTAGCAGGTCTCTACTATGCATACTTTGCCATTGACTGGTGTAGCAAAGCATGTATAAAAAGATAAGAGACATTTATAAGCTATAGCATTGCTAAGGTTCTCACGCTTGTTCATGGAAGATGAGCAAGATCCCCTGGCTGTTACATGTGTTCAGTAACAATACATGATCTGGTGGACAGAAGGAAGTGAGAGAATTCTGTGCAGATTTATTTGAGATCAGTATCCTATAATGTAACCATTGTTAATGCATAACCATATGGGAATCTCTTTGCTGTGAATTTAAAATTTACTTTGCTATTGGTTTAATGTAAATTTTCCAATAAAGTATTCATATCTCTATAGATTCTGTAAAGTATTAATTTAATGCTTGCCTTGACAAAGTTTATCTACTGATGGAGAGGATATTCCTTTACCCTGAAAAAGCCAAAGTAGGAAGCTAGGGATTTCCCAAACTGGCTGAAGTTCTTGTATCAAAAATGAGAGCGGCAAAGATACTGAACCAGCTCAACGGAGGTGTGAAGATGTAGTGCAGATGACCTGGACACAAATGTGAACTTCAAAGGTTTTCAGAATAGGTCCTTGTCCATAAATATAGCATGTCCTTTTCATTTGCCACCACCTTTTCCTTGGCCACCACCTATCTAAGCAAATGACAGTATTTAGCAGCCTGGGAGGCAGGCTGGGCTTTGCATACGGAAACCCAGGCTCACACACACACAGAGGGAACCTTGCTTCAGTAGCAACGTATTTATAGCAATTCATCAAATTATGAAATGTAATTCTGTGCTAAAGCACAGTTTCAAGGGATGTAATAAGAAATGTCACCCACTTAAGGGCCAGTTTATAGATCTAACAATATCTCTTTTTATAGTAATGGAGATATATTTGATTGTTATATAAATTTACAAATAGTATAACATTTCAATGAAAAATCAAGGATGACATCCTAGAAATCAGTGGGAAAATTCCCATTCACTACAAGGGGGTGGATTTTACCTAGTGAAACTGCCATTTAAGCCAAAATTATTATCTGTACTTAATGTGCCAAATTCAATGTAATTCTTTGTCTCTTTGTCTCACCATAAGTTTGACTTTTTCAGACTGTTGTGGAAAAACGTCTGAGGCACACTAGAAGGTAGTTTACTTGTAAGATCTTGCATTAATCAAGAAGTTCATGCTTATAACATCTATTACCTTAGTAAGAGACGTGACCGAAAATCATTGCTAAGCTCAGAGCTCGTGAATTAACGAAATGTCACTTTGCTCACACTGTAAAAATGGTCCCACCCCAGGGAAATAGAGGGGCACAACAGCTGAAGACTCAGGGTGCATTTGCCGAGCACTGACCATGTCGGCAGTGTCACGTGAAGCGTGGGCAGCAGCAGTGCCTGGCCCAGACAGCGGTGTGTGGTTAGCCCTTGAGTCTGCCCACTCTCGAAGGCTTCCTGGCAGGCACCGCTCTAGCAATGGCAAAATGAGGGAATGTCACCTGCAAGGGACGAATATGCTCAAGATACATTCATTGCTTCAACAGCTGCTACCTGCAAAGAAGAGCCGCAGCTCTACTGCAGTAGAGTGAGGTGGATGCAGAAATAATGCAGGTAGAGGCAGCCTCCCTGGGGAAGATAGAGGGCTGAATAGTTCACCCTGTCTCTGCCTCGTAGCACCTACTACCTCAGTCCCACTGCAGTCAAACTTAAGTTATCCAGCCCAGTTCAAACCCAAATATTCTCCATATCCCAAGGAGTGCAAGGCTGCATGTTAGCTAAAGAGCAGCCATCCTAGCTGCTGAGATAGGTGCTTTTGTAATCATCGTGGGTAAAAGTTTGTTAAATTGCAATGTAATGAAGACGCATTGAGGAACATGATTTTGGTATTGGGCATGAGGAAGTTTTGGATATTCTAAGCTGTTCTGTGTGTCAGTAATGACGTAAATTGGTTCCTTCTGACCTGCCTCACTTTTCCCACTTATGCACGTAATGGATGAGAAAACATTGTGGACCACGTTTGCAGCAGCATTGTAGCTGGTTATTCATATTTGGAAAACAGGGGTCAGAACATCAGCTGTTGTAAAATGGCATTGCGCCACTGTGATAAACTGAGTTATAGCAATTTACACCAGCTGAGGACTTGGACCTAGATTTTTAGGAACATTTGATTAAACAATAAGCTCTGTTTTAGGCAGTTCCACATTTTACCTGCAACAGTGACCTGTACCTGATCTATTAGAAGGAGAAAAGTAAAATAAACCAACAAAAGCAGGAGACAATTAGTCTGATGATTCTCATGCAATTGGTTTCCAAAGCTGGACAAGTCAAGCCCATACATGTAAATAGGAATCCACTGATTTTTTCATTTCAAAACCAGATGAGCAGAACTTGATCTTGCTTGCACCAGCACTGCTGATAGCTTTGATATGAGTAACAGCAGGATCAGGGCTTTACTCATCACAGAGCTAAATTCAGCCTTACAGCAAGTGGAAGAAGAGGTGAGAGTTGATAAGGAAATACATCTAATAATCTCATTTTAGGTTTTACATTAATTCACTGTAGCTGCTCTTAAGTATGGTACTAAAAACTGGTAAATCAAATTCTTCCACTAACGGCTGATGGAGGGCACCTGCTTTTTCCTATATTATATAAAAACCATGGAAAGAAAAATAAATAACGAAACAAGAACAGCTATAAAAAGGTGAGGAATGAAAAATTACTATGTTCAGGCATAGAAAACAAATGCCAACCAGCTCATACCTTGTACGAATAAAGAATGTTGTACATATTGTCAGTAAGCCAGCATATATAGCATATTATTCTTTTAAACTTTATGGGTCAAATTTGTAAAATCCTTCACAGCTGCTTTTTACTCAGAATATATTGTGACTTATCTAGAGTCATTCAGAGGTAGGATTTTCAGGATATGTCCAAATCTGAATAATTCCATTTCCATTCAAAGCTGAGATTCATATTCTTAACTCTTATCTGAGAGATACTAGTGGAGTTTACAGCATTGGTACAATGGGAAAAGAGGCCAATTTTGAGCCATTAAAAACACTAAAAACATGACATGCAATTGCTTGATGGTTACATTATAGTTATTTGCACTTGTAAAACTGCAGGTACAATTAATGAAACATGCCTAGGACATCCCCAGAAATTAGATGTATTGCTGTGATTTGATAGAGTGCTTCAATACATGTCTGAAAATAAGGAATAGGTAAGAGAATGGGCTAAGAGGAGAGGAAGAGAAGAGCTTGAAGGTGGCAAAGAGAATACGTGATTAAGCAGGCTAATGAATGTCTGGGGAGGGAGGTGGTGTAGATGCCCTTAGTAGGTGTGATTTACAGGTGAAGATGTATCTTCTAGAATCTCCCAGGAGAAAGGCTGATTCCTATCCCGGTAGCATGACTTGAAAAAAGAAGGGTTTCAGCCACTTGTTACCTTGCCTTCATTGGCATTTTATTCTACCTAACATTTTAGTCACACCAAAAAAACCCCTCACTGCAACCCCTGGATGCAGTCTTTCTGTTTCACCATTAGATCCCATCCCAGTAGCACCAAAGCAACATAGCAGTATTTAGAATACCTTTCTCTGTTACCGTAGGGTCTCACAATAATCACTTTTGGTCCATAACCAGCATCTAGAGATGTCCCCATAACTGAGTGGGGCTCCTATCTTAAAAGACGTTCCAGAAACGAAAAGCAGCCTTCACTGGATAATTGCCTCAGCCAGCCCTTTTGCTGGCTTCTTGCTCATCCCAATTCCTTTTGGCAGTTTGCTCACATGCAAACAATAGAACTCACTGTCCTGATGTGAGACAAAGGCTTCCCAAAGTAATGCACTTATTCAGGCATTTTCAGGAAATAACAACATCTGAATTAAACAACTCTGCTGGATTGCAAATGCGGGAAAGCACATATACATGTGTACAAATACACACTTTTAGAAATGCTCTTTTGGCAAATTAATAACCTAAAGACTCCCAAAACAAAATAACCATGCAAGTAGTGATTCATATAAAAACCATTTCCTTCTGATTAAAGTGTCAATTCGGTGTAAACAGGGCAGAACAGGGCTTTTAAAGCGAAGAAGGTGAACCCCTTACTCACAGTGCCGTGCTGCTCCTCAGCACGCAGTGACACAGGGGCTCATGCAGCTACTTTTTGGAGTAATTGCTCACGTTGTAAAACAGAGGCTTACAAGCTGGGGCTTTGTAATTTGGTTATGAAATTAACTGATTCGTGCACGTAGTCCTGTAGATTCAAATATTTTATCAGTATGGAGTGCAAGGCATGAAGGCCATTCCTCTGCCACAGCTGTCTAAAGCGTGTATGTAAGGCGAACAAAATGAAGTAAAAAAGAAATTTACATACAAAAAAATTCTGAAAAAAGGAAGGGAAACTGTCCTTGATGTTAGAGCTTGTCTTGCTTTATGCAGGAATTCTGTTGTTACTTTTGAAAATGTACAAGCAGTTCCAAAGCACATTGGCACGTGCATGAAACTGCAATACTCACTTGGCACCGCTTGTTCCCAATGCTGGCAGTGTGGCACATAGACCTCTTTAGCCTCTTCCTCTGTTGTTTTCTGCACAAGAGCCAACCATTGTGGCTACTCATGAGGCAAGGCTGGCAGCTGAAGAACCCAGATGCCAAGCTCTGGATTGTATGTCTGTTCGGTTTGTGGCTGGTCTCTTCCCTGGCATCTGCCCTGGCATTGCAGCAGGCTGTGTAACCGTCTGTGGAGTTGGGTTCAGGATTAGTCTTCTGCTGGATAGCATGCTCTTCTGGTCACTGTTTGCCTTTCGAATTACCCTTGATTATGAGGAATGTGTTTCTCTCATGCACACTCCACCCAAGACGTATGTGCTTGTGTAGTGCTGTCTGATGGATGAAAAGGGGTGCTCCCCTTCATCGGCACAGTATGTATTCTGCTTTACATCATAGTGTGGTTAATTTGAGCCACATAAACCCAACCATCTCCTCTCAGCCAGGAAAATTTTCAAGTTGAATGTGATAACACAATCGTATGTCTTTTGTGAGGATGAGCCCCCCCAGGCCCCAGTGAAGGCCTGAAGACTGCCATCTCTAGTTTGTGTTTGCCCACATGCCCGCAAGATCCCGTTTGGGCTCTGGCTGATTTTTAATCCACTGTAAGCATCACAGCTGAGCAATATGAGGTAGTCATTTCTCCTTTGGTGTATTTAGTTTTGACATCCAGGAAATTTAGCAGGTGATTTAAGCAGGGAAACTTCTAGGACAATAGAAACCCTGCTAGCGTGCGCCTGAAGGGGTAAACTGTCTTTTCATGCAGTTTGTTAATGTAAAGTTGTTATATCTCTTGACAACAATCCTCAATTTTTAATATATATTCTCCTGCCTTTCTTCTCTTGGACTTAAAGAATACCAGCTGACCAGAACCTATCTGCCTCTGGATCAAATTTCTTTGTCATTGCATCTGCCTGCTACTGGGGGGAGTGAGGGAAAGCTTTCCTATATTATCATCAGGCCCTTGCCACGCTAACATGATACTCATTTGAAGCCTGATTTTCAAAGGGCATTTCTTTCCTCTAGAGTCCCTTCTACCTATCTATGGATTAGTATAGCTCCAGGTCCCTGCATGCACATAGAATCTATGATTCTATGATTATCTATGGATTGGTTTAGCTCCAGGTCCCTGCATGCACATGTGTGTATGTTGAGAAAGACAGGAAAAGCTGGCTAAAAGACCTTGATGTGAAACCTGTTTTGAACCCTTCTAGATTTATGAAGTTGCGTTTATACATGTTGTGTCAATTTTTCTAAAAGAAAGTTTTCATAGTGAGAAAATAGAGCAATGGCTTGTTTAACAGTCCATTTGCTGGTAAGCAAATCCATAACAGGTACAAGAAGGATGTGCCTAATACAACAGTTGTGGATGCTAGGCCAGTAGGAGGGTAATGGACAACATGAGGGCTCATGTACTTTTTGTAAATAGTGTCTCTTACTGAGGCTTCTGGGAAGACAATGCGGGGCTAGAGGAACCATTGGCTTGGCCTAGTGGGGCATTTCTTATCTTCTCATGCCACTGAACACCAGCATCGCTGTAATGGTAGCTAGGAATGGAGACAATACTGCACTGCCCAAGTTTCTTCTTTTCCCTCTGGTACTAGCTCACACTTCAAGTATCTTGTACTTCCTCAGATTCCATACAGCTGGAAGTGCAGAAGGGATGCAACACACTGCAGCTGTGTGACTGACGCCTTCAGCCGGTAGCATGTGCCCACCGCATCGTGAGAGCTTGTCACACCATCTATCAAAGCCTGCCACAAGCATCGTGTCAGCTACCCAGTCAGTTCCATCACATCCAGAGCTACTACATATTCAGTCCATCTCCAGTTTTTCCACTACAAGTTACTTCCAAACACATTTCTGTTTGGAGCTGGAACACCCTGAGAAAGGCCAGTGTCCATGTTATTCTTTCTGACCAGAGGCAAAGGAAAAGTGGCTTTTCGACAATTCATCAAATTCCGTTTGGACCAGAGAACTTTACTGTGGTATTGTGCCAGGCTACAACGCCAGCTTTCAGTAAGATGTCAGAAGATAATTTAAACAGAAATTGCATACTCAGAATATGATTGAACAATGCCTTTCCCAGTCTTTTAAGAATTAAGATCTTCTATAAACCTCAGAAATATAACAGCATCTCTCATGAGTCATTCCCAGTGAACAAGAACCCTATTAATTTATTTTCTTGTTAGTACAAATTTTAATATTATTAAAACCAGTTCTCTTTGTTTATAGAATACATTTTTGCTATCATGAGGAAATAGAAAAATTTCAGCCTCCCAAAATTATCAATTTGTTTTAATAAGCTTCATCACAAGAACCTGTTGGTAATTTCTAATGTGTAATTTGCTTTCAGTTGGAATATGAAGTAACTCATAAAATTTTGAAAAAAAAAGTTAATTTTGTAGATCTAGTTTGGATTCTACTTCTCTGTTTGACAACAGTTACAAATTCTGGCAGCAGTATGCACAGGTAAGTGAGTAGAAGCTTTTCCCACTTTGCAACTCACACTGCATAAAACCCTATAGATTAACGAGTCGTAAGTCTCTTGTGTAGCCTGGGCTGCTAAGGTTTTCATTCAAAGCTTCTAACCTAGTGATGGCCTTTAAATCTATTCTTATGTTGTTTCATGTCTGTAGCCTGTGCAAATGACTGGAATTGGAGAACATATGCGGTTTTGCTGGCTGCGCTGGTCATGGGGAGCCAATGTATCATGTTAAAGAAGGTTGTGACCGGTTGGCTAGAAGTGCCCTCCTGCCCCCCCCCCACAATAGGGTAATGCTGCAGCATGGTTTCAGGATGCTCTGTGAAGTGCTCTGCACTGTGGTTGGGAACAGAATCAGGAGTTGACTTTCTTTCTACCCACGACATGCACTGCACTTATTTTATAGCCCTTTCATAATCTGCTATGAATCACCAGAGGTAGATGCTTATCACTTTTTACATCAATAAATCCCTTCTCAAAGACTGAAGAGATACATTAGTCATCAAGTCAGCATTTATTTTGAAAATACAACCTAGAGAACAAAATATGCAAACATTATCATTATTTGAAATTGTATTTGGTCAACAGATGTATGCTGGTGTTACATTTACCTGTTTTCTTTAATCACTTCATTTTATAAAATGCATAATTTTGGTGTCTCATCCCTGAAGGATTTAATCAATAATGGTTGGACTGTGTTGATAGTATGTAGTCAATTTTTTCGGTATAAACCCCTTTAAGAATAAATTGGCAGAAAAAAATTATTTAAAACCTCATTAAAAGGAGCAGCTAAGGTTTGGCACAAACAAATCTCAGTGTGGGAATTAATTATTTTTCACCAAATTAAAAAATATCAGTTTGTTTGTTTTAAAATTATATCAGTGCAGCAAAAAAACCCCATACCCCCTCCCCCAAAATATAGCTGATCTGCTGGTTTTGATGCTTTTTTTGTGCTTGTAGAACTCCTATACAGCTTCTATTTAAGATGAAATTTGGCAAGTGATTAGACCATAATATGTCTAAATGCTTTGTGTATTTTGGAAAAAAAAAAAAAAAAAAAGAGCTGACATCATAAAGCTCTAAAAGTTGCTGCTGTGTATGTACTGCAAGTGCTTTTCAAAGAAGTTTCATAAGATTTTTAATTAGGTGGCTAAGACTATACATGGTAGACTGAAACCGTTTGGTCTGTGGGGTAAATAATGTGCATTTTAAAAACATTTATAAATACATATTCCCCCACTTGACAGTGCTATTCCAGTCCACTGAGTAAATAATGCATATTTTTTAAAATTCATAAATACATATAATATGTAAAAAAGCTGCCCAGATACCGTATGTGTGGGACCTAGAAACTTGGATGATGCAGAAACAGACACAGTCCCCAAGGATAATGATACATACTCTATAACCTCCCATGAAAGTTTTCTTTCAAAATAAAGAAAGCAAGGCAATTCTATAGACCAAATTACACTCAAGTAAGATTAAGGCTGTGAAGCAAACTTCCAGGACTCTGCAGAGTCAAAGTAAAGTTTGCCTTTGCCCTCAGAGCACGCTGCTGAGGTTTTTTTTACTCCATTCCTTTGTTTTCCTTCTTGCTACCTTAAGAATGGCATGATTTAAGAAAAGGTCAGCATTCATGTTTCATTTCTTGAGCCCTGTGAGTTTGAATACACATGGATTATTCAGATAGAAATGTTTTATATCTGTTCATTAGTTTTCTGGATTTGGGTGTTTTTAAAATTTACTTAAAGGAATATAGGAGTAATCTCAAGCAGCCAGAAACCCTTGGCTTGAGGTAGGAAATTCAGAATCATGTGTCTCTAAGTAAGAAGTATAGATGAATAGGTCAGGGCTTTCACTTTTGTAGTCCTTTATACAACAAAATGCTGAAGCACACACTTAACTCACCCCTATTCAGCAAAAAAATGTAAGCACAACCTCCAACCTACTTTAACTAGAGCCTATGTTTATATGTTTTTCTGACTAGTGCCTAAAGTTACACCCATAAAGGAACCCTGACTGAATCTCTATCGGCAACATTAAACATTATTAAGGTATGTAGACCTGCTGGGAGTTGTGCTATGTGGTGGTCAACAGATCTGTTCCCTCCTTCTTTGTGCATGTATTCACAGGTATGCAATAAGGTGTGCCCACTGGGAGCAAATTCTGCCCAACCTGAATGGCAGCACTTCACGTCATCCTGAATTTTATATGGTGCAGAGGAAAATGAGACCCCAAAGATAGATGGATAGCAAAATTGTCTATAAAATTATAGGGAGCGAATCTGAGAGGAAATGTTATGGATTTTAACCACCGGTTTTGGTTATTTTTCTCTCTTCGATACAGAGATCACCTTCATGTGATCTGGTTCCTTAGTGAAATTATTCCTGTGTGTATCTTTACATTATTTTCTTAGCTTCTAACTACTATATTTCTGCACAGTTTTGTATCTGCTAGCCCCAGCATTTACAGCCTACGAAAACCTCATAAATCTACTTCATTTTTCTAATAAGACATGAAAGTCCTTAATTGGCCTTAATGAAATGCACTTAAAGGGCAATAAACGTGTTTAAGCCCCTCTTTCAGGGTGAGCTACAGTACTCTCACTCTGCTCTGTTTTAGCCTTTGTGGTAATTAATCACTTATTCATATGTGGCACATCAGTAACAAGATCAAGCAACTACTGCACAATTGCATGATAATAAGCTGCTCATATATGTGTCAAGATTTAGCAATCCTTTTTAAAGCCTAATTTAAACTCATTTTACAACTAAGCAGGCTGCTTCTCTGAAGTATTTCTACCCAGTATCTTTTTTACATATTTCTGCTGAAATGCCATCTTTTTATTTTGTTTATAGAGCCCCATTTGCCTTAAATCTACTCATGGCACCAGAGTGAATTACAGCAATGTAAGAGCTTTACCATTGTATTTTTGCAAAGGCTGTATCTTTGATCCAAGACCACAGTCTCCCTGACACAGAAGGAAAGGCCACAGAATTAGCATCCATTAGGATAACTTTTAAATTAAGTAATGAATTACAGTGAATTTCCAGGTTGCTGAGGCTCTGTCCCCTGTGAATCTCATGCTGCTTGCCTCCATCAGCGGGCAAGAGAACAGTCTGGGTGTGGGGACCCAAAGTTGTTTCCTAGGAGTCAGGTCTTTAACTCCTGGCAACAAACCTGCTCCTAGAATCTGAACTCTGATTTCTGTTTGCTGTAATTTCCAGAATTTCCTTCTTCAGACACAGAGCAATGTGAATCTGAGTTCAAGTAATGTTGATAAAAGCTGATGTCTCCTAACGATCCACTGGCCTGAGATGAAAAACAGCAATGTCCAAAATGCTTGTGAGAAAGATAGTCACTTTTACCAGCCAGGTGTTGTACCCCACGGCGACATATTCGTAGTAAGTGACCTGAGCATTTACGTTTGGTTTTCAAATGAACAAAGGGTCAGGTTAGTGCTTACTACGTACAAAAACCACCAGTGAAAAATAGGAAAAGTATGGGCGAGTCGTTCTCCATGGATTATCTCACATGCAACAGTTGTTAAAACTTTATTTTTAGTTTCAGTTTTGGAAGTCTGGAGCGTATTTTGTATGAACTTAGTTTGCAACAGCAGTCCATAAAGCCTGCAAAATCATATTCAGATTTCTAATGCTTATTTTATGTCTTGCAGGCATTCCCAGTTGTTCAAAAGTGTCTGTTGTTGTATTCAATCTACAAGAAGTGGTTTGTGTTTCTTATTATGAGTGCAGGCACTTGCAGAGACCAGTGCAGGGGCACTTTAAAACAATTTCTTATTCCAGCTCCCCACAGTAACCTGGATATGGAAAAAAAACGTAGGTAGTCATCTGTGTGTGCGCCTGTGGGAATGTGTGTGTTGGCTGTGGTGAGATTGTCAGTAAATCTAGAGACATGCCCTATATTCTGGCAGCTCAAGATTGGCACCCATGTATATTTTCTATTTTGGACTCATTATTAGTGTAGGGAGACAGGGGAAGGAAGAATACAAGCCCTTTTCCTAGTCATGCTCCCCATGCAAAGAAAATGGACCCATACCTTCTTCTGTATTTAGGAGCCTGTGGGAGATGCTCTGGTCGAGGAAACTGTTTCCAAAGGGGATGGTACCGTACTTTGAGGAAAGTCTGTCACAAGCCAGGTGGAACAGATCTTTCTGTTATAAAAGCAGCTTATGTTACATATTGCTGATCACTTAAAACTCAGAACACAGTAGGTTTTCATCAGTCTCAAAATACCCTCATACCTAGAGTTAGGCAATTGGAAGAAACAGCCAGAGTGGAAGAATGGAACAATTAAAACCCCATTAAAGTTTAAATTCTTTTCAAAAGTGGAGGATAACTAGGGAAGGTTTAAACAGTTCTTCAATTTGTAGCTGCGAGCAGTTGGGACCAGCAGGAAAGAAGGCAGTCGGGAGACTTATTCCAACAGTCGCTCATTCTGCAGTAGTTGATATTGTCAGTACATTGCTAGCTCAGGCAGAGGAAGCTAAGCTATGAAGTAGTACTGCAGAAATATGAGGATTCTGCAAAGCAATTAAAAATGTAATGGAAAAGCATTTGTTTAACAGAGAATATCAAAAAGAATGTGGAAACAGTGAAGAGTTTTGGACTTGACTAAATCTGAAGACTTCATTTCAATTCTCAAGGCACTCAGTCTCTCTGATAAGAAACCAGATTGTGCCTGCAAACTGGGACAAGACACTTTGAGGGATGTTATGGGAATTCCTAAAATTAACCCTTGACAAAGCTATTTAAACTTGTCAAGCACAGGAAGCCACCCAGTCCTAATAGATTACGAGAAGCTTATGGGAGCTGACTGGTGCTGTGAGGTACTGGACGCAGTGCAGAATGTAAAATGTTACCTCAGAAAGCAATGGGGATGGGGACAGGGAGGAGAAAGCTGCTAGAAATATCCCCGGTACCCACTTTAAGGAATAATTCTCAGCAATAGATGTGGGGTTTTTTTAAAACAATCAGGAAGACAATTCCTAAGGTGTTTCAGAAATATGTTTTGAAAAGAACACTGGAATGTCATTTAGAGATTGGAAAAATCTCAGAGGATGACTAGAGCATTTTACACCGGGGTCATGTTCTTGTTCCAGTATGCCTTGGAAGTCAAAAGTGTAAATGGGTTAAAAAAGGGATTGTGCTACCAAACAGTCATCAGTTGCAACCTGTGGTTCAAGAAGCCCTTAAACCAGCTTGTGAGGGAAGCCAGCAAGGTATAGCAGGGAATCAGTCAGTTCATGCCATCTCTCATCCTCTTTCTTTTAACATCCAGTGCTAGTCAGTGCTGGAGACTGGATATTGGGAAAGATGGACCTCTGATCTGACCTTGTATAATGGCCTTATACTAAAATGAGAAAGCTGTAAAAGTTCTTTCTATGCCAAAAATGTACTCCAAGTTAAAAGGAAAAAAAAAAGATACTGGTGGCACAGGGAAAATTGGCACTAATTTATTTTGGCTGGAAAAAATCCCTGTACTTGTCCTCCACTGTTACTTTTATTCTTATTACTTCTGTGGGATATTCTACTAGAGAGAGAATGGTGACTGCGTATCAAATCTATACACTTCAAACACAGTTTATAAATGCCTGGTGCTGGATATAGGATAGTAGACAGGAATTTACACTGCTCAAGCTTTGAAATAAGGTTGTAGATGCATCACTACTGATCCCATTAGCCAGCAGATAGATTGGTAGAAAACCACAACTAAAATACTAGAGTCTCAATTTATGAAGGCTGTAGTCAATCTCATCTCTATTTAGCACTCTTAGATTACAGAGCAACACTAATGAATCAAGCATGGGTTATCAACTGCTACCATTTTGTTCAGCTGAAAACCGGGATACCTACATTGTTAGAAAGTAACATCAGAATCCCGAAGGACTAGCAGAAATAAAAAGGGACAGATAAAGCAAAATAGGATTACTTGGGACTTGGGAATTTCCACCATGTCATGAAAATGATGCTATGTATGTGTAGCTACAACACAAGAAAAGAGGCAGAACTAGCAGTGGTGTCACAAAAAGAAGCCTCAGGGTTGCAGATCTTACATGCTTTTTTAGTTTTTCATCCCTGAGGAATATATAGTAGGGATGAATTGATAGCTAATGGGCTTAGTGCTGTCTGTCAGCAATGCTGCTGATACATTTACCTGCACATTACCTACAGGTCTGCAGAACAGCATAGGGCCACTGGTGCAATCTGGTGCATCTTTTCTTAGATTCTTACATCCTTAAATAATTGACTTTAGAAACATCAAGTTCTGCATTATGTTGATTATTCATTGTTGCTATTGTCACATCTAGTGGGGAAATGAAGATCTGTATTTTTTAAGAGATTTGAGACAGATGAAATAGTTGATAGATGCTCATGTTATATGCTACCTAACCAGGACTCAGGTGCGGAGCAAACAGTGCAAGAAAGACAAGGACCCTGGTCCTCTCTGTGGCTGCGTAAAGAGTAGGCAACATGTGCCAGGTGAGTGGGCTGTACATTTGTGTTTCTGAGTGAGCACCTTGCTCATTTTTGGTAACGTAAGCAAGTGCACAAACTCCTGCCATTAGAAAGCTGGCACGATACGGTTGTACATGGATGCAAACCAAAAACCTTGCACTGTTCACCAGGTAGTGAACTGAAATGAATGGAGGGAAAAGATCTGTGTAGAAAAATAGGCTTTGGGCTGGATTCCTGTGAATGAGGAGGAGATTTCTGCTCAGGATCAGAAGCAGAATTCTCAGTGGAGTGGCTGATGCTCTACTCTTTAAAGCAATGCAGAAGGCTAAGTTAAGTTACTCTCTGAAGATCCACCATCTCTTTAGACTGGCTTGGTAAGGCTGCTGTTACTTATTTGCTAACCTGATCCTCAATCTATCCATCTGTTCCCTAGCACTGTGCTCTCCATCAAGGGGAAAAATGCTGCTGCTTCTCTAGGTGCAAAGTAAGGGGAGGGGAAAAGACGACGTGGTGGGGCGGTCTGCTGGAAATGAGAAAATGAGAGGGTGTCTTGAGAGACTCAGGGGTCCTAGAGCTGTCTTCTATGGTGAATATTTGCTTTCTGGTGTTTAGCATAAAGGTGATACCATATAGGTCAGTCTCCTGGCTCTGATTACAGCCAGGAGTGGAAGCATAATGAAGGAAAGTAGAGGAAACTTGGTCTCAGGTTTAGAGACTTTTTGAGAAGAAGATTGCATCTCCATGACAGACTTTTCTTCAATTAATTTTCCAGTTGTTTTTTTGAACCATGTAATGTTTTCCTCATTACATTCTACAGTGTAATTAAACATGGGAAAGTATGTCCCCTTTTCTGTTTTACAGCCTCTGCTTGATAGAGTCGTTCAATGCCTTCTAGTTCAGATGGTATGAAACATAGTGAATGACCTTTCCCTATTCACTTTTCCTACTCTGCTCGTGATTGTGTATTGCTCTTCCTCTCAGTCATTTCTTTTTCCAAGCTGAAAACTCCTACTCTATCTAATTGCTCCTCATACGGCACTCACTCCACACCTCTGATTGGCTTTGTCACCATCCACAATGCCTTTTCTGAATCTATTGTAACCTTTTCGAGGTGGCTGATTA
This sequence comes from Buteo buteo, assembly GCF_964188355.1. Lineage (NCBI taxonomy): Eukaryota > Metazoa > Chordata > Aves > Accipitriformes > Accipitridae > Buteo > Buteo buteo. The sequence continues at coordinate 40,840,745 of NC_134172.1, forward strand.
AAATATTCAATACATGCAGTATTCAAAATTATAGGGGAACCAGGCAGCGGCAGAATAATGTTCCCATTTTCTTCTCTATTTCTTTCCTAATAGTTTCTAATATTTTACTGGGCTTTTTGAGTGTTGCTGAATGTTGAACAGACATTTTGAAAGTATTATTCAAAATGGCTCCAAGAAGTCTTTCCCAGTATTAATCTAGTGAACTATGCTTCTGTCTGCATAGTTAAGATATTTTCTTCTGCTTGTCCATGACTTTGTGTGGATCAGTGCTTAATTTCACTGCTACTGTGCTGTGCAGTCCCTCAGTATTGTAAAATTCTTCTGTAACTCTTCAGTCAGTTTTAGTTCTGAGGATCCTGAAAAACTTTGTGTCATCAGCAAACTTCCTCAGCCTCACCATTCATTTCCTGTTCCACATTATTTATAATATGGCAAAGCACACAGGTCTGTGCACGGTTCCCTGTGGAGCTTGTAACCTTCCTCTAACAGGAAAACTCCACTTTATTTTAACTCTTTGTTTCCTGTCTTTTAACCAATTATTAAGTCATCAGAAGACTTTAAGACTTATTCTCCATTGATTTAATGTCTTTAAAAGCTTTTGGTGAAGGATCTTGCCAAACCTTATTCTTTCAATCAAAAAAAACTTTCTCAGCTGGATCACTCTCACTATTGTTAACACTTTCACAACATTTTAATGGATTTGTGAGGTGTGATTTCCCTCTGCAGAAGCTATCCCAATATATCATGTTTATTTACACCTCTACTGCCCATGTTCCTTATTATTGATTGTACCAGTTTTGACCCTAATGACATCAGACTTACGAAGCTGTAGTTATCTGAAGCTTCCCCTGGGAAACTTTTCAAAAATCCATCAGAGTTGTCATTTTTCATTGCCTGATATGAGGAATGAGTTACCTATAATTTCAGAAACTTCCTTTAGAACTGTGACTTTATGAAACTTGACAGAGTTTATCCTATTTTCTATTTTCCTCAATTTCTTCTGTTTGAAGTATATAGATACATATTTTTTTAGCTCCCAAACTTCTCTTATACTTTATTGCTTAAGCCAAACCAGCTTTCTTGTATTTTAAAAGTCTTTTTTGATAGGTGATTCATGTATTTTCTAAAGTTAGTGCCATAAGACCTGAAATATTTTGCCATTTTAGCCGCTCCTTTTAAATTTTTTTTCAGTGTAATCTTTATCTTTATTTGCATCCTATGTTGCAACTAGAAAGAACCCACAGTCTATTATTTTCTAAAGTCTCATGATCTGTAAACAAGTCTCATGATTGTGCAGAGGGTTTCATTACAAGGTTCTAGCTAATGGAATAATGACATTGCTCTGTCTGTGTATCAGTAGCATCCTAATGACCTATGAGCTTGCTGCCAGTTTCAAACAAATTTGATAGGAGGGTAGATCTGAAATATTATTGCATTTCTGAAGTTTCATGGAAATTGTCTGGGTACCAGAGAGGGACCTCAGCTGAATGACGGCACTGAGCTGAACGTCAAAAAAGGTAAAACTCAGGCATTATTCTGTTTGTCAGCAGATGGATATGTAGTCAGAACTAGAGCAAGTGCTGTCTCTTGCCTGATAGAAAATGTCCCAGGGGACATAAGGGAATCTAAGATTCTGGTGCTGGGAGAAGTTTTTAGAAAAGGAAGACACAGACGCATATAAATCCTGGTTTCATTAGTTCTTCAGCTTGTGAAGTCAATTTTTTAAAGGTTTGAGGTGACAGTGTGATTAAGATGTGGGTCTAAATTATGGCTCTCTCCAAGAATATTCTTGAAAGAGGGAAGAGTAAAAGTCCACTTGCTGTGACTCCCTACACTGCTTCATCGGGTGAGGCAGCTAGTTCTTCACCCCCTGCAGTAAAACAGCCTTAGAAACCTAGTCCAAAGGTACCCAGTCTTTTGAACTCTGCACCACTGCACCCCGAGGGGGTGCATGAGAAACAGCAGCTGCCTCTGTGGTCATCTCTGTATACCCCCACGGTTTGCTTGTCCAGTCTCTGGCCTCTTCCAGCTCATGGGTGCTGAGACAGGCGAGGAAGACTTGAGCTGAGCCTGACAGCAAAATACTGCAGTGCGGAGGGGGATTAGACTTCCATGCAGCAGACAAGTATCTACTGGGAGGGACCCCTTTGTTTCGGGGTGCCCCCATGCAGCAGCGAGGGTGCTCAGACAGTATTGACAGTCAGTATCGAGCAGGCGAGCTTGTCTAGCTCGAATGTCTGCTCTGAACTGTAGTTCTTCTCCTCACTCACTTACATGCTGCTTAATCCCATGCAGGATCACCCTACTAATTTGGAATAATTAAAAAAAAAAATCAACAGAACCAAACAACTTGATAATATGTGCTAAGGAGAGCTGGCACGATTTGCTTGTCTGTAGCACTTAAAAATGAAAGGCTCCATCAGCAGGCTTCCTCACTGCCATTCAAGGTGATGTAAACATGTACCAAAAATCTGAATAAAGTCATATTTCTAACAGTGCAGGCAAAAATTCTGACCTAGTTTAATCAGTCACTGTGCTTTTCTGGTTGTTCTGATTTGTTGTTCATTTACGTTGGGCAGCTGGACAATAGGATTTTGCATGGGCCACAAACAATGAAATAAAACAGCAAGATGTACTGTATTTTACTGAAACATAATATAAAGGGCAGCAGGGGACTAGTCAAAGCCCAATATTCTGAGACTGTAATTTTTTATCACTAGTTTATTTCCTAAACCAAAATGTTTTTGAGTATAAATATTGGATGAAAGCAAAGCTGCACCACGTTTGCTGTCATGGAGGCAAGACCTAAGCCTACTTTTTATTAGAATTAAATTAATATGGCATAAGTAGTTTTATAGTTTTAACATTTTATTATTATTTATGTTCTAACTGCTCTGCATAAATAGAACTGTTCCTTGCTTCTTTTTGTTTTTACTACTAATAAAAAGTAATAGGCATAATAATTCAGGGACTGTTTGCATTTCCAGGCACTTTTGTTCTGTCATGTTTACCTACTTGAGGAGACATACCGAAAGCCAAACCGCAAGAAGCTTTAACACAAAATATAGCAGCCACTTTTCAACCAAACTATGTATTTGGGAGCGGGAGGAGCCTAAAACAAATACTTACAATTAGGATTATTGATGAAAGGACTTTCCAATAGAAAGAAGATTGAGAAAGTAGATGTGTGCAGAAATCTACAAGGATTGCTTTTCAGTTTTATTCAGTGCATTACAGTAACTACATTACAGGTATATTAACAGACATATTTCACTAATTATCAATTGATTTCCCAGGCTACTCAAAAATGTGCAGAAAAGGAATCCTACTTATGATGGACAGGAAGGTAATTTTTAGCAGTGACAACTCGTTGCACTTCATTCAATAATAAAAGGAGTTTTTAAGAAGCATGGAAGTATGTCATCAGTCCCAGAGCCAAGAAGCTAAGAATCTCAAACAATCATCAGAAAACGCATGAAGACAGATTGTGCTTCCAGGGTCTCTAATTACAAAGGAACAAGAGTAGATTTCCTCTGCTAACATGTCAGAGGAGTTGGTGTAGGAGCAGCACTTGTACGTTTTAAGGTATATTTAGGAGTACAGCCTGGAATATATAGCAGGAAATAAGTGACTTTCTGAAACTCATAGAAGTTTTTCCTTGGACTTCCCTGGAGCCAGGAATGCACCCAGTATGCATTGTACTGCTGATTGATAGATTTATGTAAAGCAGCCTACATGTAACCTCTTTCTAGTTAACCCTTAAAGGTTAGGCAATGTGGCCTTTTCACAAACACCGACTTTAGAGACACTAGCCTTCCTAGGCTCTTCCTGTTGCTAGTGCCTCCTTTGAACACTTCAGAGCCCTACAAGGTTTAAAACTCCCTGCCCTGACTCAGTCTCTAAAGTCTTCCTCTCCTCATTGACTCTTTGGGGAAATTAAACAGATTGAGCTTCCTTAGCTAAAGGCAGCTTTTTTGAAAACCTCTCAAAACTTTTCATCAGTGACTGCTTAATGCAGAGTGGTTCCACTTTCCACTTATCCATAACATGGTAGCACTTCGGAAGTTTTTCATACTGTGTCCTCAAACACAAATCATCTTGCATTTGTGGGACCCTAATATGTCTTGCCAAGTAAATTACATGAATTGCGTTAGCAGAGTATGTGACATCACTATTTATATGTACTACCTTCAGATTTTCCTCTGTTCCTGTAAAGGGCATAGTCCTCCTTTCATACTCGTGTGGTTTATGGGTCACAAACAGGAGGGAGTGAAGTGTGGGTTTAGTGATTATTAGGCTTATTGAGTACAATGGGTTACATCTTTATCACTGCCAGTTCTAGTCCCCTTCATTCCACTAATACCACAAAAGGCAATTGAATCACGTCTAGTGACTTCAAAGTGCTTTGCATAAAGTTTATAGAGGCATGTAGTTTATATAGGTTTGTATAGCTTATTAGCAAACCTAAGGATCAAATTCAGCTATTGACTAAACAAGCACAAGCTCCTTGACTTTGACTTCTTACATGGGATGAGTCTGAAGCTGTCGGAGACTGCTTCTGTTTTCACTTACATTAATATAGCGAACACCACCACAGAAGCCAGTAGAATTGTTACACAGGCATATATTTACTAAAAGTTAGAAGAAAATTAGGCCCTAAGTCTCCTTTGCCTGAGTCATGTTTTAGTCATTGATCATTTTATCCTCAATTTGGGATGAGCCTCAATGAAATTTTGCACAGCCCTATCGTGTTTGCAGTCTAAAAAGAGGTTAAGGAAATAGCCACACTGGGAGGAGTGACAATATGCAAATGCCTTTGCAAAGCACATTCATCCTCAGCAGAGTTGTAACATGTCCCATGGTTCTCATTAAGGGTTCTTTGCTAAATCTTTTTGTTTTTCCTGTCTTACTGGCAAATGTTTACTATTCCCAGATACTTGCTGTATTTAGCATCAAACTGTAGCTGGAATCACAGACAGCTGCTGAAAATGTTGGTGAGCAAGGAAAAAGCTGCAAACCAACAAAAGCTGAAGGTGGGAGCCAGGCAGGAATTCTCACACCCGGCATGGTCAAAGACCAGGGAATGGGTTATGCTTTCTTCCACAGCACTGCTCTCTCACAGTTTGCATGGTCCCCGTTTAAAAAAATGAAATATTCTCTGCAGTTCTCCAAAACTGATCATAACTTAAACACGCATCCTCCCACAGCATTTGGAAAATGAGTGCTGCTATTATTACTTATACACACTGACACAGAAAATCCCCGTCCTTCCCAAAGCATCCCAACCACAGAGTGTCTGAAGTGTTACTGCTGGGTTCACCATGGCTGCTGGGGCCACTCAAAGCAAAATGTCTGCTTCTTTAGGACAAGCAGGTGTCTCGCAGAATCCAGATGTCCTGCAACACAGAGCAAGGCCTCAGACCCCATGTCTCTCCCTTGTACCACCATGCCTGAGATGATAGTGTTTCATTTTCTCAGTAGAGGAAAATCCTGTGGCACCTCGGAAACTGTGATGTGAAATGCTGACTTCTGATACCGACTGCTGCCAATTTGCTTGTTTAATCCTCAGTTTTTGTGAATTGGTCACTGAAGAGTCAAACTCTGGCACAGAAGCCCTGGTATGATTTCTTAAGTGTAATCCAAGAGCAAAGTATGTGTGCCTGGGAAGTTTGGGCTATGCCAAAGCAAGTCTGCATGTGAAAGAAAAAAAAGTAGTGAGGGGAGTCCTGTGTTTAAACTTTGTATTGGAGATTCGAAACAGCTTTCAGCAAGATCTAAAAAGTGGGAATGACTGCTCCCAAGCTCTGAGGGAGTCTTTAAATTGACTTCAATAGATCCTGGATCAGGAGATACATACCATTTCGAAAATGCAAATGCTGGGCTGGTATATCCTATTAAAATACTCCTGGCTCAATTACTCATCTCTCTGTTATAAATTAATTGACTTTGCCTTATCCTGTTCCCAAAAGGGAGAGTTTCCATCTGTTTGTACTGTAAAGTTATTGATCTGCATGGTGGCTGTGTCAGAGTCCTTGGAGACATTTTGCAGAAGGCAGGGGAATCAAGCACTGCAGCGTGAGTTATTGCAAATTCACATTGGGTCAAATTTTGCTCACATTCTGTTGAGGCCTGAGCAGTCTGCAGAGCTCAGAGATACAGCAACATTTGGATGGCAAATAAGAAAGGTTTCGCTATGAGGGTCGGTTTTTGCAAGTGCAGCAGATCTAATTTTAAGGTCAGAACCCCCAGGTGTCCTTCCTCCTTGCAACGGACACGAATGCGGTTCAGAGAGAAAATATGTTGGCTGGCTCAGTGTGAAATAAACTGCCACACACTGATGTGGGTTTCCTTTATGTGAAGTCTGTGGAACCAGTTACAGCTCAGACCAAATACAGCCACTTCTCAGTAAATTGTTTATGCTCCATTTCTAGTAGTTCTCCTGCTAGTAGAGATTGTTCGGCAACCAAATAGCAGGCTTAATCCATCCGGTCCGGAAGAGCAGAGTTACGCTGAGGACAAATTTGGCCCCATGTGTCCATGTTGGAGCTGTTGGCTCTTTTGCATGTTTTATTTCTCAGTTTTTCTGTTGGCTTTTGTCTCTTTCATTTGATAAACCTCTCTTCTTCCATCTGGAATTCCACCTCCTGTGTCCAAATCTCATCTGTCTAACTTTTCTAAACTTTAGGAAATAAAGATGAAATGTATATAAGCCAGAAATGAAATGCTGGCCTCACTGAAGGAGGTAGAAAAACTGAGGCTGATTGAATGGATTCAGACTTTTACTTTCAGTGTTTCAGATTGAGCACTCGGGGACTCTGGCATCCAGGAAATGCTGCTAACATTGAAAAAATTTTGCTTTTTTGACTATCTGATTTTCTTCCTGGTCCATGCTTATTTGCAGAAGAATATGGAAGAGTCTTTTTCCCCAGTGCCACGATCTTTTCCCCTACAAAACATGATAAGCAATATTCAGTAACATTATTATATAACTCTTACATGATATTTTTGTCTAAAAATCTCAAAGTATGGGGCACAGGTAACTGAACAGTATCATTCCTATTCTAGGGAAGACAGAGACTCGGTGCTGTATGTTTCTTGCTCCACGCCACGTGCATTGAACTATGGTGGAAGAGCAAATTGCGAGTCCACTGTTCCAAATAAAATTGCCTGCATACACATAACTGTAGATGAGAAGGATGTAAGCAGGTACTTGCCTGGTTTATTTAAATGCCTCTCTGCCAGGCACTGGCAAAAGCACTCTATTTCCCATCCTATGTCTTGCATACTCACTCATTTTAAAATTTACTATATGCAAGTACTCAAGCATGTAAGCTTAAAATTCTCTTTCTGGGAGCGTTCATGTGAATGAGGCAAGTACTTGAATGTTTGCGGAAAATGAAGGCAAAAGAGGCATAAGCGAATATTTATGGAAATTCATTGTGATATGCACCCCATTCTGTTGGACTAATCAGCACAAGATTGACTTTGTTCATGTAAGGCAGCTTGTCCCCATCCCTGTGTGGAGGCATTAACAGTGGGTTGCGGAGAGGCCACTTGCCTTCCAGCTCCAGGGCAAGGACCAGGAACAATCGCTCCGACGAGAGCAATTGCCGCCCTTTGTGCATTCCTGTGACTACCCAGGTCTAGGTGAGAGCCCGAGGGATGGGATAGGCTCATACCCTCTGTTTAATACAATAGCTTCTTTTGAAAACAAGATCATATATTTATTTCCTCATCATATGACTGGGGAAAAAAAAAAAAAAGATAAAGCAGACAAGAATACTCTCATTTATTAGGCTTAGGGAGCTCTGATGTTCAAGCTTGGTTCTTGTGGGAACTGAAGATAAGAGAAAAAGCTCCCCACTGCCAGATATAACCTCTGCAGCAGGATCTTTAGAAAAAAAAAGAAGTACATCTGAAAATGTTTTCCTTTGTACTGTTGGGTTTTTTATGTTCCTAGGGACCAGCTACATGGATCTGGGAATTATATGATAAACTTTGGATTTATGCCGTCAGTTCCTATGCCTCTTATTTTTATACTTGCTTAGATTCTGATCTCAGTGCATTGCTACTTTTCACAGTACATTTAAAAAATCAACTTACACACACATGGGTTTGATATATATGTCATACCCTAAGGACCACAATCTGGCCAAGAGATTAAATTTTAACAATTAAAAGGAAGGAAGAAAGGAATAAAATTATTACCACATTTTAATTTTTCTCTTGGTGAACTTTATATATTGGCTAAATAGTGCTCTTCCAAAGTATGACAGGTATCTATTCATGCCAAAACAGTCTTGAAAATGTGTGGTCTGATGTTCCCCAGATTGCACATCAAAATGTGAGCTAAAACAAAGAGAATGGTGGAATTGGTTCGACATCCACTGAAGATCTTTGAAGCAGGGAGAGAGCAGACATATTGCTGTCCAGAAGAAGGGAAAAACACCACTTAAAGAATGAAAAAGGATTTAGAAAAGTGTTTTCTAAATATAATTTGATTCTTAAAGATTCTTAAGGAATCAGGAGAAATCTCTCCTGATTCTCTAAGAAATGGGTGTGTTGCAGTCAAGCCAGGCACAAAAACCAAAGACAAACTGCTATCACTTTTGTTATGTTAACAGACTAAGTATAATAGTATTTAAGACAAACATTTTATAAATGCATCACTACCACAGTACATTGTGCTCATGAATTTACAGTTCATTATATTAAAAAAAATAATTATAATTTATATTAGATTATGCACAACCTCTTGGAAGGCATCTGTTACCTAAGTACTAGGAAAGATTGCTGTAGGATACGCTATCATGTTCTAGCTCCTGGTTTTGAGCATTATTCTAATAGATACATCTCTATGCTATGGTGAGTAAGCATTAAGAACTGGCTCTTGATTCAAAAAGAGCAAGTTTGGGTCCTGTAAAAGGTTAGCAGAATGTAGCCAAAAGTATGTACAAATGCAACCAGCAAAACAAGGTGTCTTAAGAAAGGTGAATTCCCTGTAGTCTCCTGGCAAGCCTGGGTGGGAGGCCTGGTTTGTACTCTTCTCTTGGTGGTCTGTGTTTTTAAACATATGTAAAGCAATCATCTTCTCCAAGTATTTTGACGTGTACCTTTTGGTTCATGAAATATATGCTAAATACAGATATCTTCTTGTTCAGAGTTAGCCAAATATATGTACCAGGAACTGATTTTTTTCGGCTGCCTAATGCCACGTTGTAAAAGACTTCAGCTAAATACAAGAAAATTCTCTCATAATTAATTCTGAAATATTTTGGACATACATATAATTTGGGGAAAAGAATTTTTTACTACAGCTCCTATCATAAACGAACAATGATGCTCACACTGCTGCCCCAGGAAAAATATATTTCACTCTCATGGGCTTTCATTGAATAAAGAGATTTTGAACTGAGCTCCTTAAAATATCAATGCTCTATATTACTCCCCAGGTACAGATATAAATCTTTATAATAGTGCACTTTACAAGCAGCACTCCTGAGTCTTTTTTGATTGGTAATCACAGTGTTTCCTTATTAATACAGTAAAAAATGTAAAAGACATAAACATTTTGCAATCTATCTGTTCTTTCTGTATGGATATACATCAGCTTCTGCTTTAAGCAGTCCTAATGTTTCACCCATCATATTTTTTATGGGTTTATATGGGAAGGAAATTGTACCAGAAAACTGAATTCAATGACAGCCGTTCTGTGAGTAAATCCAGTTATCTTTGGTATTCTGGATATAATAAAAATGTACAAAAGTTAAATTTCTGCATCATCACAGAGTTATGTTGACTGTTTTTAATGTCAGTAAGGAAACAGAGTTCCAACCAACAGCTTTTTTTCCCCAAATACTGCCTGATTTCAGGTTATGTTTTCATTAAAACAGCTTGTTTAAAACTCTGATGCTGTGTTCTTGCTAATCCTGACACTAAAATATCTGATCAAAATGTAGAAATATGCAGGAGTAAAAACTAATCTACAGTTTGGATAAAACATAGAAGTCTGGATACTCCTAATATTTTTAAGCCTCATAATTCTCCCATACCCTTGTGCCACGGCTTTGCTGAAACCTATGAAGACCGAACTGTTTACCCCCCAGTTATAGAGGCAATATGTCTTCCCCTCACCTTGATTAATGTTATGTTCATCTTTGGTGGGGAGCTATGAATATGTAGGCTCCCATAACTTGGCATGAATTCTGGTAAGTCCATGTCCTTCCCACTAGCAACTTGTATTTCTGTAAGAATTCAGCCACATTTGGCAGACCCTCATTCCTTACCTTCTTATTGCATGTCTGGACAACATTTTTAGGAAATTGTCTCTTTCTTTTGGGAAGGCAGAGCGATGGGGTTTTTTTTGTGGAAGGTGCAGAGGGATTAAGAGGTCTCTCTTACACCCTCTCCAGCATGATGAGGTAAATGTTTTGAAACTCCGAGAATTGTGTGTCTTTAGAGTAAAGCACAATTTTGGCAGTGTTGGGTGATGATATGATTCCCATTTCAGAACATTATTTTGGCTTTATAGCTATTTGCCATTTGCCAGCTGTCATTACCTGTTAGAGTCACCTACAATGAAGACAAATGGAAAGTGGGTCTGTTTCTTAGACTCTAAGCAAAGTTAAAGCACAACCTGAATTCACCATTGCTATCTGTTACTGTCAGTAAGACCCTTCCCTAATGCTGGTGGAACCTGAGCATGTCTGGAACAGGTCAGACGCTAGTCTACAAGTACCATGCAGAAGCTAAACCCACCATATTCCAGAAAGTATTTGTGAAGTAGGGTATGCTAACCCTCTGGAACATAAGTAGCAAATACAATACAGACTTCTTAAACTACACTATATGGCTTTAGGAGCATCTTCTCTGGATTTTCATAGAATAACCCCTAGTTAGCCCAGCAAGATTCTTTTGAGGCCATTACCTGAATCCGTATTAAATCTTTGCGGGGATGAATAGCCAAGTCAATAGCAAAGATGAATTCTGTAATCCTGTATTTTTAGACTTCCATGAAATTGCAGATACTCTACAAAGACTGTGTTTATAGCTCAGATGTGTAATTTCTAGGGTAACCCTGGGAGCTTACTTGCTACTTAGTCTTAGGGATAATGATAAATAGTTAATCAGGATTTTGATCCCATCTCATAGGCCATTTCATAAGAATGCCATGGAAACATGGTTTGGTGGAAGACTCTATACAGCAATAGAAAAGCTGGCTGGGTGACCACATGCAGTTCATTGAGAGAAGGATTTCCTGTCAAAATGCAAAGTTATGTTGATTAAGATTTTGCAGGGATCTTGGCTACCTTTTTGGTCTAGTTCAGTGTGATATGTTAGGAACCTTACGGGAAATGTATGCTTGTAATATTTTCAGGGGATACGAAGCTGGAGGGACTGCAAGGATGCTGAAAGACAGGATTAGTATTCAAAATTATTTTGACAAATTGGAGATATGGCCTGAAAAAAATGGATGAAAAATCCAATGCTACAAGAAAGCAGATATACCAGGTGACCAAATACAGAACAGGAAAGTTGGTGAGGACCAGTTTTTCAGGATTAGTTTTGGGGTTAGTGTGAATTACAAACTGAACATAAATCATGTTGTTGTGGGAGAGATAAGCTTCATGATGGGATTTATAAAAAGGAAGGCAGTCTGTCATGCACAAGTAATCCTTGTACTCTGGTCAGGAGTGGTAAAACCTAGATGAATTGCTAGGTCCATTTTTTTTTAGACTTCCAGATAAGAGCTGGATCACACAGAAACAATTCAGAGAAGGGATGCGAAAATGATGAATGTTCTGGAAACTCCCTTCCATGAAGTACTAAAATATCATTTGTAGAGTTTGGTGACGATACATATCTGGAGAGAAAGCTAAGGCACTGAGGTGTAGCATTTTCTGGCTCTGTGTAGGAAATTCACACCTGCAGTACTGTTTGCAGTTTAGACCAGTCTCATGCAGAAGCAGCTCTTCCTAGTCAACCATGCACTGGCCATGCAGTCCACAGAGGATAGTAAATATGTAATCCTAAGGCTAAAGTACGACACATAGATGTCCTGATTAATAGACATAAATCTTACACTTTCTTGTATATCATTATTATTAAGGTTTATTTATAGAGTTCTTTGGGTGGCTCTGGCACTCTATAGATATAATTAAGATATATACTCTGGCTCTATTTATCTGCAACATAAGAAACAAAGCTACAGATTACATTGGAGTTTTTAGGAACTATGATATATGCTTAGCCAAAGTAATGCTTATTCCAATACTGAGTGCCTCAGTGTGGTAATAGCCCAGAAAGGACTCTCGGTGCAATGTGTCTGGGGACTAATGTGAGCAGTGGAAAGGGGCTGTGCTGAAGACTGACAATGGTAAAACAAGTGACACATTAATTGACTGGGATGGACTGCAACACAGCAGAACATAATAGGAAAACTGGGAGGGTAAAATGCTGCAGAAGTCTTGAAAATCAATTGGACCATAGAAGTGATCTAGTTCCTCCTTTTGCCTAACGTGGAAGAAGTATATCTAGACCATTCCCAGTTATGTCTGATTTATTCTTAAAAAAATCCCTCCCTTGCTGAAGGTTTCACATGGTTCTGAGTTTCCAGAGCTGGATAATTTTCCTTATACATAGATATATATATATACAAACATGAATTCTCTGCTGAAAAATAAGCCAACTGCCGATTGCTTCTTCTCGTGCCATTAGTGGTTCCTTCATTACCACACCAGTGTGATAGTTAGGGTTTATTATAGATTTCTTTCTAATTCAGCTATTCCCGTTATATCTCATTTTCTAAACATCTTACTGTTCCTGCTGCTCTTCTCTTCAGTTTCTTCAATTTGCCTACATCTTTCATACAGTATGACACTGAGAGCTGACACAGAAGTACCGCTGAGCTTGCTAGCAATGAGGAGAGTGAGACAATTTCTTCCCATGTCTTACACGGGAGGTTCTGGTTAACACATGTCAGAATGAAAGCTGTCTTTTTTTTTTTTTTTTTGGTAACAGCATTACACCCTTGGCTGAGATTTAGTTACTCTTCTGTCTTCCATGACACCAGGCCCTTGCCTATGCCACTAGCTCCTGACTATTTAAGCACCACTGTATTGGTGCCTTTGATTTGTTTTCCTCTACAAATCCAGTACTTTCTACCTGTCTGTACTGGATTTTGTTCTGTTGATTCAGGAGCCATGTTAATATAGCTAGGGAAGGTTCTCAGGCTGTACCAGCATAAGCAAAGTGTCAGTAATTCACAGATACTATGTGTTACCAGCTAACCAGCTGGGAGTAGCACCATGTCCACATGGTGGACATGGACTCATTCTTGTGACAATGGGTCATGTCAAGGACTGAAGTCTGTCTCTGTGCTTTGCTGTTGTTTTCCTTGAATTATCTGTGTACTGTAGCACCTATGACACCAAACACAGGGCTGTCTCAGGAGCTAGAGTGATTGTGAAGCTGGTGTTAGCATGTAGCATGAAAGATAGTGGTGAACGCAGTCAGAGCTAAAGATCAGAATGGTCCCCTGTACCTGTTACTTTGCATTAAAAAAGGAAAAAATCCTAGGGCTTTCTTCCAAAGGACCGGGAGCATTGCAATCCCAGATAAAAGAGGAAATATTCCACTGTTTAGTCACATTTAGTCTAGGTTTCCATAAATCCCTGATCATGGGTATCTTTACAAATTGCACTGTGCGGAGAACTAAGCTGCCCTTGAATATTAATAACCCAGACTAGCCAGATCAATTCTGTATTAAGGTTATGTCACCCACTGCCTGCCTGGTGATGTCAGGGCAGTTCCAACAGTCTTTAAAGAACCACATAATTTAAGGTCATGAATGCTAATTAAAACTTTTGGATCCATTAATGCACATGTTTAGAAATGACTCGGAGTTGTGTAAAATGCTGGGCTTTTGTCTATAACAGGAATATCAGTGGAAACTCGTAGGTGCCAAAGGCTTTGCATGTTCTGCCCCCAGCTTTGGAGCATGGTGCCAGCTGAGACTCAGAATGTTAATTCCATAAATGCCTTCAAGTCAAGACTACAGGCATGTTTGTTTAATCTGGCTTTTCCTGAACAATAGCTCTGTCTCTGGGTGCATTCTCTGAAGTGCTCTGAGATTTTTTTCCATCTTTTTTTTTTTTTTAAACATGAAGAGCACCACATACGTAAATGTATAAAATGTGCGATATATTTTTAATGTGCAGTGATATATTTGTCTTCATCACCCTATGCAAAAAAAGGAAACTTGCATTCATTTGATTCCAAGAACTCAAAAAAATTTTTTATACTAGCAATGAAGTTAAAAAAAAAATCAGCCCCTTCTAAACTTGTATATTACATAAATAATGAACATTAATGCAGTTTCAAAAATGGTAGCAATCATTTCTCAAATGTATTGTTATTTTAATACCCACAAGAGATTACTTTGATTTTCTGAATAATATCTAGGTTTACAGCGGGAACTGCACAGCCTATGTGAGTAATAAGAGACCTAATTATGTTATACCCTGAAATCAATAAGTGTATGCTTTTAAAAGTGAGTTATTGATGCTACTTGAATGAAATCACCTTAGCCAGACTCTTGGTGCAAACTTAGACGTACCAAGTTTGGTTGGAGGAAAAACCAGACCCTTCCAAGCAAGCCTGACATTTTGTTGTTGTTTATCTCGCTTTCACCTTCACCTTCACCCCTCCTCCTTCTCTCCTGCTTGCCTTCACCTGGCTGCCTTTGCTCATTTGCAAATCTCAATTGAACACTTTTTTTTTTTAATTTGCAAGAAGAAATGCAAATTGCTAAAATGCAAATGCTGGTAGTGACAAGAAGCTATATTCAAAAATATGATATAGGACTTTGATATAGAACCAATTGTGTCTGTGGGAATGACAAATGATACTCATATAGTTAAAATGCTGTGTTTATTTCACCACGACTCTCCATGTGGACACTCTTACTCAGAAGTAAACACTTTTTTTTCCAGTTTAGGTAAACTGCTTTCAAAGCAACAGAAGCTAAAATGTATAAAAACACTTATTTTACTCACATGCACACACAAATTCACATCCTTATGGAGGAAAAATGGGGTTATATTGTCCAAATACAGTGGTTTAAATTCCCACATTACTATATATTGTTATAATTTCTGATATAGGCAAGCTCTTACACTCCATATGGCTTCCATATGCACAAACCCTTGGTTACTGAAGATGGATGAAAGCCATATTGTTTTTTAATGCATGTGCGGAGGAAAAGGAGGTATCACTAACCTGTGAACTGATTATACCTGGTATACTTAAACTGATGTTGTGAAAGCATAACTATAGTTGCATAAAGCTATGCCTATAGCAGAAACTTTTGCTAGGATACAAAGGGCAATTAAAAGCATGACATATTTTTTTAAAAGAAATTTCTATTACTGGCAGAAGTATAGATTATAAAGATATTTATTCTGGAAAGGAAATGTTTTTGCTGATGCAGCTTATTTTATGAAAGGAGATGGCAAAAGCCATGAAAGAAGAAGTGTCCTTTTGGTAGTAGAGCAGCAGCCACGGTAGGACGGGTTGCTGATAGAGCTCTGCTGACAAACACTTTCTGGTGTAGACCGGGCCTCGGGGTCCATTTCAAAAGGTATTATGTAAATGGGGTGTTAAAACCATCGTGACAGCAGAGAAACAAAGACCCTTCCTTGAGGGGGAAGGAATATGCAAAGCTGGCTGGGGACAGTCCAACAGTTTGGGGCCCGTTGTCCTGCTCTGCGAGGAGGATCCGGATGAAAGAGCAAGCAGGCAAAATCAGTTTCACTAAGCTGCAGCGGGGCCACGAACCCCTCTGAGCTGAGGCGGTGGACAAAGTCCAGAGGCATCGGGGAGATTTGGCAGCACGGGTAGCTCATGTCAGTGAGTTCAAGCCCTGTTTTGGGCCCCTGGCTGGTTTTGCTGGGACTGTAACATGAAGTGGAAAATCTGAGGTCGTGGGGAGAGCCTAGGTGTTGGGGGAGAGGTGTAAAGTCCGTGTGCGGGTGCCCCCTGCTCTACTGCACGGAGGGAGGACTAGCAAACACGCGTAGACATGCACATGGCCCAAAGAGTCAGAGGTCGCTTTCACAAAGCACCCGGGCATTTCATGGTCCATTTCCCATGGTTCTGGATCTGCGACCCTGCAGAAGTTATAGGCAAAGATCTGCTGAGAAGCAGCTTATTTTCAGTTCTTCACACATTTACAGAGCTATGGTCAAAATCCTGAAGCAAAACAAAGAACAAAGCTGTAGGTGATCTTTGGCAGAGCAGGCAATAGTCTTTGCTTTTCCTCCTCTCCCTCCTGCCCCTGTACAGCCCCCAGACGTGGGCTGGATCCCAAATTAAAGGCCATGCTGGGTGTGTTGGTGTCAGCATGCAGTACAGCCTGAATCCAACAGAAGTGCTCTTGATCTATCAGCAACATGAAAGAAATATTACACCCCAGTGGCAGCATGCAGGGTAAAAAACAAATAAAATGTTATTATAATATTTCCTGTGAAGGAAGTTAGGATAATATTGTGGCTGGTAGCTGACCAGCTGCTTTCATTTAATATTTTTCTAATTTTAGTCAGTGTTGGTCAAACAAACACAGCTTTTAAGGGATTTCCTTCAGTGTTAACAGACTGTCGTGTAGTTAGTTGAACAGAAGCTTTGCAGTGTGAGGTATGATCAAGAAATGTGCCCTTTTCAAAAATAGTGCTGCATTGGTACAACTAGCTGTCTTGAGGGGGCCAAATTTTCAAAACCTGGGCTCTAGATTGCACTTTTCATTGGCTATACACTGCTGCCATCGCACACCTCTGGGGGACTGGATTTGGGCAGGCAGACCTGCTTATGGTGGTGCAAATCAGTAAGAAAAATGGAGAAATTCAGTATCATGGCTCTGCTGAAGCCAGGGCACTGGCCCGGGTAGCTCAGCCCCTGGAAACAGCGGCTGTAGCTGGAGGTGCGAATGCGCTGCCTCGCACCTGCGAAAAGGAAGTCTGGGACTCAGCCCTTCTAAAATTATTCCTGGGCACAGAATGGACTATTATAGTGGAGTTTTGAAAGAACTCTTTTTAGGGCAAAAAATAAAATTTGCTGGCTGGCTGGTAGCAGAGAGTCATAGACAGTCTGCCACTGTGTACTCAGTGCCCAATGTGCTGCTTATTCTAAGTTGAGCTGCTAAATTGCTTAGTGTTAATAATTTGTTGTTTGTTGCAGTGGTGGAGCTGCCTGCCTGCTTGTGTTACTACGGCCAGTTAACCATTCCCTTCCCGAGGGGTGCTGCCCTCCACCCTCACCTTGACCCTCCTTTTGCCACCAAGTTGCAAGACCTTTGCGTCACGTGTCTTTTGCTTCGCAGGTTTTTCAGGACGTGTCGAATTCTTGCATGAATCAGAGAGCTGGCTTCACTTGAGATCTCTAAAATCCATAACATTGGGATTCAGAGCCACACACTCCTCTAACATTCATAACCAAAATGTCATGGTAATGTGGCTCCTGCATTCAGCCGAATTATGGTTTGCTACAGATGTTTATGAGTGTATGGGCGCAGTTAGAAAGTTTGCTGCCCAGTCTCCATTCTGCACGGAAGGATTTGAAGAAAAACCCAGGCACCAGACCCATTTTAGAATCTGTAAAAGCTGTTTTGGGGTATTCAGGATTCCTGACTAAATTCACCCTAATGCTAACAAATTGTGTAAAGCCATCAATGTTATGTGTTAAAGGGAGAGGCAACAGCTAGAAACATATGCCATCTTGTCTCTGTTTCATACAGTACTATTACGATCAGAAAAGCAACTCTGTGTCATCTTAGTTTTCCGATATTTATGCACCATCAGTATGTCCATAACACACTGGTTCAGTTGAGAATTTAAGTGATATTTTAATTTTGCTTAATAGCTGGTAATGGAAACACAGTCTGGTGTCTCAAAATCAAACTGTAAAAGCCCTAAGTCTTTGCTGAAGACTTCAGTGATGAAACTACAGCTCTCTGAAACCTCTGAGACAGCTAGTATGCTTGAAAATAGTGTAAAGGAAGAAAAGGAAGACAGACTGGTGAATTGCCAGAAGCAAGGACCAGGAAGAAGAACAGTTTTCTGTTTACAAATGTCCATGTTAGAATGACAGATTGCATATATCCAAAGGAAGCCAGGCGAGGTAATCTTAATGAAGACATTGTAGGGCTGGCAATGTCCTTCTTATTCTCAACATTTTGTTAAAGTCAAAGAGTTTCTAAAATTTGTAGCCACAGGCAGAATTTGGTCCTGTTGAACTATGTTTAGTATTTCAAAGTTTTATAAGGCTATTCTTCAGCAAAACAACGAAGTGACATGAAAAAAGAACAGTATTTGGAAATTACAGCAAATGATAGACTCTGCTCTTCAGAATATGTTCCCAATTTTTTGCTCTTCCTTTACTCTTTTGCTAGTATTGCAACCAAAGCTATCTGTAACTACCAGTGGATGCAGAGAAAGAGAACATAATTGTGCAGTGCTGACTACTGCAAAGAAAACAGGAAAGAGTGGACATGTCATAGGGGATATTTGCCATTAGCCCAAACAAGACCATACATTCCTTCTGGTAGCCAAACCCAGGATTATAGTTACAGCATCAAGAGTATGGACCACATCATCTTATTTGGTAATGTAGTTCTGATGGCACTTTAATTTGGTGTTCAGTCTCTGAGCACTAACTATCGACCCTGCCCCTATGCCGCCTAAAGTGTGCAGGGTGTGTCATGCTTTTCTACCCACTACCAGCTTTGCACATACTTTGAAAATGGCAGGATTCACCCTGTAAATGGCTTGTTCTTAATTTTTCATCCTCAATTAAAGGAACCACACACTTGCCATATTAAAGTTTAAAATTGTGTTTATTGAGACATATGGGTATTTACTATGTGCAAATGTTATGTTTACTTTGAGATGTTTTCATATGTGCATATTTGTGTTAGTGATAATATTATTATGGTAATTTCTACATAAATGTGTATAGTATGTTTTTTGAGTGTCTCCGGAAGTAATTATTAGTTGTCTTGTTGCTAATCACTTTGGGAATGTAAAATATTGAATTGTGTGCTTAATAGTTCACATACCTGTTTATTTCACATATCTGTTTTAGGGAAAGTTTGAGGCAATTTGAAGTCTGAATTGAGACAACCTAGGCAAAGCTAGCTGTAACTTGTCCCGGCAAGCTACATTTGGTTCAGTTTATTGAGAATATTTATGAAAAGACATCTGAGGAGAATCGTTCTCAAACTCTTGGAGGAAAATATTTTGTAGGCTGGCAGGAGGGAACATTGCAGTTTTTAGAAGAGGGAACAGAATCTGACCTACAGATATAAGGATATGATTGAAAACAAAACCAGCTTAGAAGCCTTATATTCGCAGGTGCTTTTATTCTTAGTGTGTTGTTCAGTTAAGCATTGTCTGAGTAGGTATTGCAATGCTTTCTCATTTTTTTTCTCATTAAAAAGACAGTTCTTTGAAATAATGCTAGGGAAATCTCTAGCCACAAAATAATCCACTTATTACTGCTCATGACCTTGGTCTTACTAGCTTGGAGGTGGCAAAGTTAGAAGAAGACGAAGCACTGTCCCCTGAAGTGAACGAGAGTTTTGATTTTCACTTCAGCAAGGCTCTGATTTGGTGGTTTTTAATGTAGCCACTTGAATATCACCTGGGCCTAACACCCCCTAAAATTGCCTGAAACTCATGAATGTAATGATAATGTGAAGTACCTGAAGGGCACATCTACACCGGTGTCTTAGTTCAGATAAAAAGTGTGGTTTTGAATGGCAAAAAAAGTGATCCTGATCGTCCCTGCTTGTGGCACATCAGGGAATCTCTATGGTGTACAGGACCACGGTTACATGGCCTCTTTATGGATGTGGGATCATGATCCAGGAAGAAGAAACATGCCCCATCTCCTACCTGCATGCTGGCAAGCCCCAGTTACTAGAAACAGTTCCTTTGCATAATTTGAGTTGGCCTTGTCACTCCCTTGAGATGGCTTTCAGGACTGTGCTAACACCATAAATCAAATTATCAGGAAGCCACAAAGAGGCAGAGGTATTTAGATTTCACGTCATCTTATACGGGTTGATTCCAAGGCTTTTTCCCAAAGTCTGTGATACTGTTATAAACTGGGCAGTGCTTCACATATGTGCAATTCTTAGCACCAGCTATGATTTCAACCAAGGGGATAGGGGATGGGAAAAAAGAGGAAAGTCACATTAATTACTGGTGTCATTCTTGTTATGCTAGCTGAATTACTTTAGGATGAATTGGGTTCACTGTTGAGAACAAAATTCTGTAATATGTTTGTGTACTTATCAGAGTAGTGGAATACACTCAAATGCTGTTTTGCAATGACCCACTTCATCGGAGCATTCTCATCACAATAACAGCTGGTAGGATTTATGTCAAATGATTTATAAGGCAAGTACCCTACTTTAATGATAGTGATTATCATGATTTATCAGATACTTTTTAGCAACCTGACAAAGAAAAAAACTTTGTGAAATAAGGGGCATATCACCTTAAACACCATGCAAATGATTTGTCTTCTTGAATATCACTCAGGTCTAAGTCAAGTAGGTAAAGCTTGGAATCTTTCCAAAAAAAAAGTATCAAATGTGGAAATGACATCAGAAGGGAAGGGTATGAAAAATCTATTTATTACATTACAAATGGTTTTTGTTTTGAACACGATATGGATCTTGTAATGGCAAGTCTTATATTTCTGTGAATTTAACAGATGGAAGAAGGATGTATGAAGAACTCCAAGTCAACTGAGAGAATAATTTACATGAAATCTTCACCTCTGAAAACACAAGGATTCCCAGGCAATAAGTCAAGCACATTTAAAAACCCCTCCCCTGGATGGAATGAAGTTGTATTATTTGCAGTTATCAGGGAGAGGGATTTTCTCAGTATGTTATCCTGGCTGCAAAGAAAGGGGTACAGTAAGGTTTATGGGCTTAAATGCATCATGTTTTTATCATGAGCATTGAATCTTCTAAGTGGGTGAGTCCTTTAAAGCACACCAGGCTGTGTTACAGTAGCATGAGACTATAAAGGCAGGCCAGTAACTCCAGATGTTTCAAACTGTTTCAAAATTTATTTGGGCTGAATGTTCCTGAGAACCTTGTATTTTCCTACTTCACTCTTGCTTAGGTGTTTAATGGCTTCCTGGAGACAGATAACCTCTGTGGTTATCTGGTTAGCTCTTAACACCTAATTATCACTTAACCAAAGACTTGGGGCTGGGTCATTCAGGATCAGTATGCTTAAAAGAATCCAAACAAAGGATTTTTTTTTTTAATTAAGTGAATTATTCCCTAATAGGAATCTCCTCAGTAGATATGGCCCAGTAGTAGGAATGGCCCAGCCCTTTGTGGGAAAAGGCTGGTTAAATTAGGCAAGGAATAAAAAAAAAACCTGCTCTGATTTTTCCCATATGTTTTATAACTTTAGTCATCTAATACAATATAGTAAGAAAGAATATGGGCTAAGTAAGAAGATTCTTCCTGGGCAACAACCAGTACTAGTTAAAGAACGAAGCAAGACACCTTCTCTTCTAGCACTTTAAAGGTATGGAAAAGTGTAAATACACCTTATTTTTTTAGGGTAGGAAGTGGAATGCCTGTGGTCTGATTTCTAGTCACTTGTGTCTTTACATTTGGTTCTCTAGTGCACAGATCCAAGAAAAGTGACCTGCTCCTGGGAAGGAGCTCCTTTAGGGAAGACTCTGGCAAATATCTTGCTCCTAAATCTGATCTTGCAAGATCACATCCTCTTCTCCCTGTTCCCACAACCTGCCTACTCTTAGCCCATTTCAGAAGTCTTTGCAAAACTTCCAGTGGACACAAAATAGTTCATTGCTTTCATTTGGTTTGCAGTTCCTGACTACTTAGAGCATTCACATAAAGCCCACTGTGGCTCTAAAGCCATCACCAGTGCTGAAGATGAAGGAGAAGAGAAAGGAAAAGTGTAGGAAGCAGGACAATCATTGGAGGAGGAGCCCTGGTGAAAGGCGAGCAAGATGGAGCAGGGTCCACCTTTCAGAAGTCACAGGCTGCTGGCTATACAGTGGCATTTGGCCCTTACAAAGACAGGAAGATTTTTGTGTCCTTTACCCTCTCCTTGTGTGTTTACCTAGACTGGTGAATGTAGCCTTCTGCATCTTCTAGTCACTGTCACTACTTTGTTCAAAAGGCAGAAGACCAGAAAGAGGTGCTAAGAAACAAAGTAGTCATCATGAGACAACCATGAATGAGTATCCCATATAACTACTATACCCTTTCATCTCATTCATTCACTCGCTCAATCACTCACTCTTTCTATTTATCAACTGGGACATCATCATCTTTAAGATTTTAAGTCAAGTATGCCAGGCTTGTTTCCCTGGAGACTTCAAGTCCCAATGCCACATCTTCCTGAGGACCTTGCTGATTCTCTGTGTGGCTAGATCTATAACCTCTGTAAGGAATGTTTTATTTATGGATGTGCGCTCAGCTGGTGAGGGGGAACACTTGTGTACAATTGTGTATGCATGCACTGCCATGGAAAAGTAAACAAAGCTGATAATTTCTAGAACTGTGTGGGGAATGTCAAGGGCACAAATATCAGCAAGTTTCATGAAATTTATGTAGGGACAGGCATTCTGAATCAGATCGTACTGTTTCCTCTAGTGCCTTATCTGTTGTCTGTGGGTGAAAGAAACTCTCTAGTAAGTATCTATACAATACTCAGCTCAAATGGAAAAATGTTTTCCTGCTGTCAATTTTTAGAAGTTGTTTTTGTAATTCCTAGAATTACATATAGAAGTGAAAACTCTTATTTTAGGAAATATGTTATTCTTTTTATAATCTATACCAAGTTTTCACCAAAATATCTTCTGACAATGAGTTCCACAGAGTAACAGACCCTTTTGTGTTTCTGTGTTGCACTAACTGAAAGTCCAGAATCACTAATGTGACCACAGATCTCATTCCAAAATTATAAAAATATGGATACAGAGGTCTGTTGAATTTACTAATGCTTGGCTCTGATATACCCAAGAAGAAAATTTGTTTATATTTGGCATTTTCAGTGTCTGAGAGGAGGAAAGACAGGCCTCATACTCATAGATTTATGCTGGGGAAGTGGCTTCCTTGGTACTGATATGTAGCCCCACTCAGAATTTCTCTTCCCTTCTGATTTAGTTTTGGTTTTAAGTGATTACAACAGGAAAACTGAAGCTGAAATGTATTGCAGTGGTTTCTACCTGGTGAACATACAAATGCTAATGGCATCTCCTGCTCCAAGAGTGTGATGGTTCTCCACAGACCCAAATAATCTGGGCAACAGGAGCAGGTGACTAGAGACTGCAGTACTCGCAGCACAACATTGCATTCAGTGCAATTCTGAAGATGACTAGAAAAGAAAGAAAATATGTGTTCAGGCTTAGTTTGAGAATATACCAAGTTCCTTGTGAAATAAGGAAGAGGTCCCAGGGAAAAAGAGGAAGGAGCATTCAATAAAAGAGTATTTGGTTCTAACTTGTAGGAGGAAGTGTACAACCGGTGTGCAAAAGACCATAGTACATTTTAGTATAGGAAATGTTATTAACACGCAGCTTAGAAGGAAATGCTAAGATTTTAATTAAATCTATCTATGGTTTTCCCCTGCAACTAAATATTTATTTTGCAAGGAAATGATATTTTTTAAAGGAAACCTCCTTCAGTGTTGCTGTCTTTCCTGCAAGTATTTTCTGAGAGGTGGTCCTCTGAGAGAATATATGGATCTGTTGGCTCCAAACATTAGCTTTTTATTGTCTAGTGTCACAAATTGAATAATCAGGGATGGGAACAAAACTTACTCTGATCATATTGTTGCACTAGTCAGAAGCATGTGCTTGGTGATATAAGCTACCTGCCTGTACCAAAAGGGAAAAGGCTCTATGTGGGGAGTCATACGCTTTTCAATGCCTGCTGGAACTCAACAAATGAATTGAGAGACAGGGTCACATTTCACACCTTATTCATGAAGCCTGCTCCTGAAATGCCTCTTATAGAAAAATGTCCTGGACTTTCAGGAAAGAACTACAGAACAGAATTTATAAGTAGCAAGTTCAAAACTTATATGGAAGCAAAATCCCAAGAGGCTAAACTGCTGGCCCTACACCAGTTAGTCAGCAAAACAATTAATGCAAAGAACACATGCTAAGTTGGAGCCAGACAATACTGAACTAGAGTTTTCTGGGCAAATCATAGCAAACTTGTGTTCTGAGAACATTGTGATAGTCTAGTTCTTACCATGGTAAAGTAAAAAGTATGGAGGGAACTGGAAATGTCTTCATCTCACAGTGGTGTATTTAAAGCTGGTGAACAGCTGATATTCTTCCATGTATTTACTAGTATTCCCAGAAAGTTAAATGAGTAAATAAAAAAAGCTAAGCTTATTTTGAACTTGGCAGGGGTCTAGATATCTATCTTTTAATGTGACAATGAAATGATAGATGATTTAGTGGAAGACAAAAAAAGAAAACTTACTTGCTATTGCATTAACCTTAGTTAACATAAGAACTGAAAGGAACATCTAATTTACTCTTTACTTCAACTACTAAAGCATAGCTAATTATTTATAAGTTCAGAGAGAGAAGTACCTGGACCTTGTTGAACAGTCAAATGTCTTAAGGGGTTGCAAGAGTAGACAAGAGGTTATTTTCCCCAATGATTTTTTTTCTATTTCTCAAAGTAAACTCTGTAAAGCTAAAGCCTCAGCAGACTTCTTTTTTTTTTTAAGCAGCTATTGTTCTGACAGTCTCTTCATTTTCCCTTTATTCTTTTTCTTTCAGTAGACCTATGCACCAGAAACTGAAATGCAATGAGAGTTTTGTCAAAACTACATCAAAATAAAGTTCCAAAGCAGTATTTAACAGGAAATGGAAAGAAAGCAATCTACTTTGCCACACTAGCTTGATGCTTAGTTGTCATATTTCTCGCATTTGTGACTTCTCCCTTTGATCACTCTAATAACAATTCCTTAGACTATTAAAACTGGAAGCCAGAAACATGTTAGTGGAAAATTCTACTTTTCACCATTTATGCTGTCTGTTTAATTTTTATGATTTGCTTTCTTTGGACCCTGAGAAGAGGCTAATCTCACCACTCTCTTACCCCAGTGTTATGCCCCTGTAAACCTGTTGAGACTCATTTGTGAAGATGTTAGTGATGTGTGATTGACAGGTTTTGACAAAACCTACTTCTGGGCCAAGTACCTCTGGTGAGGTGGGGTGGGTATAGATAGTAGGATTTTTCTGTATTGCTGCTTGCAGTACAGGGAAAAGGTAGGGAGCAGGTAAGACTGGTGCAGCACGGATATATTGGCCCCTTGCTTTATTTCTAGTTCTGCTTTCTAGTTTTCCTTCAGAACAAAACTGCTCCTGTGTGTGAGGTTCCTCTAAAAGGATATGCTTAAATTAGCTTTCAATCTGACCTGAAAGTAGACTACTTGGTAAATGGTCCTTTTGATTTTTGTTCTCTCTAGCACTTCAGAACACTTTCAGATTATCAGATAACCACTGTTGTTTGTATTCTTCTTTTAAGCAGAACCAATGGTAAAAGTTGAAGCAAGACAACAAACATGGGAATATTACCTCCTACCCCACAAGAGTCTGAATTATCCGATCAGTGTCAGAAATGTAACAAGGATCATGGGATTTACTTGGAAATGTTTGTCTTTCCACCCCTCTATCAACACCCTTGGAGTTATTTGCACTGGGTACTTTACATGACCCTCTTTTTTGGCTGCTGTTTGACACCATTTACAAAGCAATCTGTGTTTTAACATGGAGAGTGTTAAAGTCTCCAAGTTGCTAATACCTTTAAAGCAAGCTCCACTCATTTTCTTTGTTTACTTTTTATGGAATCAATGGGCTGAAGTTTAGTGCTGGCAATGGTAGCTAAAGCCAGCTACTCTGTGAGCCATTAGCGAGTAAGCTCCTCTGTGCAGCATTGCCAATGCAATACAGCCTAACTGGCAGCTCCTTTGCTATTTGTTCCTAGACTGCTCCTCAGCAGAGGATGCCAATGTGCTTGTTTTTATGACATGGGCAAGTGGAAAGCAAGATGAGGCCACCATAGTTATTTCCATTTGGGATGTAAGGCAAGGTTTGAACCCAGGTACTCAGGGTGAAATTCTAGTGCAGTGACCTGCTTGGAAAGGGAAGCTGTTGTAGAAGAGCTTTTCTGCACTAGTGCTGATATTTTTTCCATTTTGTATAAGTTTACCATTTCAGAATCATTGATACCAAGTCCTGAGGGCATGCTTTGGCTACTGTAGCTGACTAGATGAAGTATGGTTCCCTTATTAACTTGTCAAAGTACGATGCAGCTGCATCATTTGCTCACCCATTTGCTTAACTTAAATAAAGGTTGGTGGTTAGGCTTCTGTTGCATTGTGCTCTCCTGCTAATTATCAGTGTATTTGTTTTAGAGACAATTAGCCACCTGGTTCATTCTCCCATTGAAGTCAGGTCATCATGAGTTACATCTGCTTTCAGGACTCTTCAAGTCCAAGACATAATAAAAAGATGATAGCTATGATTATAAAAAGCATGCAGGGTTGGGCATAAGTTGTACAGCATATTGAATTCCCAAGGAGGATTGGGTTACAAAGCTCTTGCAGGGGCTTCCTTCTGCATGTCACAGAAGATGGATGTGAATAGAAAACAGTTTTGCGATGCCAGAAGTCCTTTAGCCTATGAATGGCAAAGAGCATTTGCAAAGGTAGATTGATAAAGGCTAAGCAAATACTTCCCTTTGGCACTGCGGTGATACAACAAAAAAGTGACAAGTAAGCACGTCTCTGTGCATACTGCATTTGCATAAAAATAAAAGTTGTTCAGACCTGTGGGTGTTTCCTTTTAAAAAATGTGCTATATAATGTGGCATAAGATTATGTGTGATGCACATTTACTTTTATAATCCCATATGTTCCGGTAAAACTCTGTATTTTGAAGTAAGATTTTATTACAGTAGAACCTCATTAATTCTCACTAATGACTGGGAGACCCTTTGCAAATTACTGAATTTTGTATACAATCGAATGCCATTAAATGCATTGCGTTGCTAGATGTTCTTCTACATCCTGGGGAGGATGAGCTGCAGAGAACCCTGTCGTTCGTGTCTCAGCTATATTCACTTTGGAGAGCAGGGTACAAAGTCATTTTGATGGGTTTGGCTCCAGGTGTTCGCTGAAGATGTTCATGTGGGGCGAGCTCTGGAGAGGATTGGAGCCCTGTATGGAAGGAAAAAACAGATGGGGACCTGACAGTGAGTAGATTAGCATAATTTACTGTTTCATCCTTTCTGGCTTCAGGTCATGGAGGGATCACAATCCTGATTTTTCTGGAGAGCATAGGTATCACTAGCCTCATCTAATGTCTCCTGGATGTCAATAAAGCCATTTGAGATTTTATAGGGCTGCTGACTTAAATAGAGGCAAGAGCTATTCTTCCAGTAAGGAGCATGCCATAGTTCTTCCTACGAAGCTGCATCAGCGCACCTAAACAGAGGCAATAGCATTCAGATTTACTTCGGTGTACTAGAGATGTGTGCATCAAATGTAGGTGAGACTTAGTGTTCAAAGGAACTTTTTGCACACATAAATGTCCTCCTGGAGATATCTAGTGGATGTGTGCTCATCGGTTGGTATGAAATGATGGAATACCTGCTTGCATCTGTTTCACCTGCCGTATTATGGAGTAACGATAGCAACTCAACAATTAAAATGATAGAATCTAGCTCTTCATTATAAACTTGTTTTTCAACCAGATCTGATTAACTCTGCCTCAAAGAAATCAGTCCTCCTGAATCACTCCCTGTGTCTCCCAGGACAGAGATTTTTTCAGACATACTGTAATTGAAAGCAAACCCCCTTAATTCTGTTTACAATGACTGGCCATGAAGAGGCTAAAAGGAGGAATCTGGGGAACTAGGGGGCTTGGATAGATGTGTACAGAGGGAGGCAAACTTGGGTCTATAAATGGGGAAGAGGGCAAAATTTGTGGGAATGTCTAGGAAAGGGAATGCAGTGTTTGGGAGGTCAGGTGAACCCCTGAGCAAGCAATACAGAGGTCACAGGAGGGGTGGAAGTCACTCAGAGACACAAAGACGAGTGAGGGGAAGGATGGGCAGCAATATCACAGTGCACCCATGGAGAGAACAGAAAGGAGGAGGGAGATGGGAGGCATGAAGGCAAATAGCTATGAAAGGGGAAGACAGGCATGGACGTGGGCATATGTGAGAGGGGTGCATGGTGTGACCAGATTATGGGAGAGGAATGAAGAGTGCTGGCGTAGGCAGGAGAGAAATAGAAGTGAGAGGAAGAGAAGGAAGATGATATGGCAATGGGGAACTGGAGCATTCTCCTAACTGTTCATTCACAGGGTTTTTAGCACTTGTCACGTTTTGAAGATAACTATTTTATAGCCAAAGTATAATTTATAGTAGGGGAGGGAAGACTGTTAGCTGCTTTCCATTCAAACACTACTTTCAGCCTATCTCCTTCTAGCCAATCGTTTGGTTAACAGTGTTCAGACATCAAAGTGTCCCCCTGTGCAGATCTATTACATCCATAATAATCCAAATGTTTGGAATTGAGAGAATTGCAAAGAAAATGAAAAAGCCCATCATCATCTGACACCTGAATCTTCTGTCCTGAGCGGAAGAACTACCACTGGCTACAGCTGCTCCCTGACATTTATAGGGAGTAAAGGCCCCTACAGCCATGTGAGCTTGGACCTGATAGCCCATCCTTTCCCTGCTTTGTTTTCCTCCTCATATTTAGGTTTTTTACTCACTTGCACAGAACTTGCATGGGAATCCTCTTTCTGGTGCTCAGTGGCTGTACAGGAACAAATCATACCTATAGTCACACAGCTTCTTTTCAAGTCTGAAATGCCTTTTTCAAGCAACAGAGAAATTACTTTCTCTGTGATGGCTTCCATACAAGTCAGTAGGAGAAGAGTGAATGGGACACCCTGTGGGAGCAGGATGGCAGTGTAGAGGCGCTGGATGAAAGGCACTGGATTGCCCTAATTTCCTGGCATGTAAGAAGGTAATTCACTTTGATAGCACATCACCACTGGTGTCTTTCCAACAGACGGAAAAGACTTGCTAGTTGAGGAAGTAAGTAATGTCACATGAAACATACATAATTTGCACAGAAAGAAAATGTAAGACCACTGAGGTTATTGTTTTGCTAACAATGATTCATGACAATGACACTTTGGAGAGTGCAGGTCTGAGGTAGAAGCTATGAATAAAATGTGTTTCTGCTGCAGGGATCTGTTCTTGTATCTGCTTTCTTGCAGACTTTTAGGAAGCTGTTGCAAACTTAATCCTGTTTAGCAATTATGATTTACTTCAATTGGCTCCACTCTTCATACTGTTTAAACTTAGATTTAAAGAATAATATCCACCTTGTTGCTTAACATAAACCCTGTTAAAATAACACACATTTAAAATGGCATTCTTGGCACTGTGGAACAATCAAAGGGGAAGACAAAAGCTTACTATACCATTAATATATATATATATTTCTCAGGAAAAAAAAAATCGTGAGATCTTTTAATGAAGACATCAAAGAATACATCTTTCTTAGCTGAAAAGAAGAATGTCTCCTGACAAAAGCCAATTAAGGAGTGAATAAATTTTGTTTATTTAGAGTTGAAAAATGTATATCCTTGTAAAATGGGACCCCCCCCCCCAACCACCCAACCCAGTGTTCTTTTAAGGCTATGAAGTAGCTAAGGAAATGTAAAGATGTATGACGCATGGAAGCTTGATACTGCATGAAAGAAACATAAAGACTGTGATTTTGCTGCTACCTAAGTCATGATATTGAAATATGTGTTCCGGGAGGGCTTTTTCTCAGCTTGCCTAGAGATTCTGGAACAAATTCTTCTCCTGTTTACACCTCTGTAAATCTGGATTTACTAAATGACAGGTGGTAGCATTATTCCAAGTGTGTGCACTTCTAACTGAGAGTGGCACTTTGCCCTACATTAAGAACAAACTAATAGTAGCTCTCCCATGAGATCCCCTTGTTTTGTGCATTCCTCATCCTGTACTTAAGGCTGTCAGCCTACATGCTATCAACTCCATTTTTAAAAATCAGGGTGAGAAGCCTTTCAGCCTGGGACAGCAAATAGCCTCTGTTGGATCCTCCTCTGATCCTTTTCCTCTTTTAAAGCAAGATGTGAGTGTATTTGGACTTGCTGCTTTGGTGGTTGTATAGCAGATGAATCCCAGTGATGGAGGGGGACCTGGGATGGCCTCTGAAGCAGTTCATACTGCTCTTTATCTGCTGCCTTAGGACTGGCTAGGGGTTATTCAGTCAGGTGAGCTCCCACGTGCAAGGCTGAGATTCCTTGCCCGTGTTTTGAATAAAAATAACCAAATATGTTGAAGAAGTTAGAAAACATCAGATATATTTTTAAAATGTTTGCCTGTCTACTGCATGGAATGGCTAGAGGGTTAAAAGGCAATAGTCAGGAGACATGAAAATGCATCCACAAAACAGACTGAATTGTAAAATATATGTAATAAATGTGTAAAGCAACTATTGAAGACTCTGTATGATTGTGGAAACAGCCATGGGAGTACAAAATGTTCTGACCTGCACAGGACTTCAGCCAAATGGAAACAGCAGAACTTGTACTGTCAAACTTGATTGTCCTTCAAGTCCTGCATCTTGCATCCATTCCTGTGCAATCAGATTCATCTGGGGAAGAAGGAATAGAGGTCCTTAACAGACCTTCCTACCACCTGGTTCAGATTATGCATTTAGGACAGTGTTTGTTGTCAACACTTATTCTTTAAATATCGACATGTGCATGAGAAATTTCGTGCATCAGTTTAACTATTTACATCATACCATTACTCCTGTGTATAAATATTTGAACGATCAGGACCATAGACTCTAATTTCCTTTGAGCAAAGACAGTCTTGTACTATAGCTAGCATGTGGGGTTTTTTAACTTTGATAATGTAACAGTACAAAATAATCAAAAGAAGATAGTAAAAGCTGGGTAAAATATAGAAGGTAAAGAGGAGTCCTGCTATATGCTAAACCAACTATCTTTATATTGGTGCAAGAAGGAAGTAGATGAAGGTTTTAGAAAGATCTTAGAAATAAAACATAACCAACTGTATTGTGTAAACCATAACTGAGGAAAATTCTTATTATCTTGGAGTCCTATATGTATGGCAGTTGCAATTACAAGGCCTGCTTGGTGATACTGGAAATAGCACTTAAAAAAAGTTATCCTGTGAGAGTATGACTGATGCAGGAAGTCTTATACCACAGAATGGTGACTGTCTTTAAATTGTATATTTTATAACTGCAGTTTTTTCTCTAGTGGGACCATATTCTTCCTCTGTCACTTAATTTTCTGCTTTCCAGGCTTTAAATAAAGCCTTAAACTTTTTAGGGTACATTTTGGTTTGGAGTTCTGATGAAAACAATGGATTATGTTTCTTAGAAGTTGCAACAAACTTCAAATTTATAACATGACAGCGAAAAATAGGTTGTGTCAACTTAATATTCTTTCCTGTGACAAGATGAAACTGTAGCTCATCAGACTGATGCGGATACTGATCCCACAACTGGATTTATCGTGAATTTATTCAGAAAGGCTAGATTCAGGGTTGGAACCCAGGATATTTATTACATTCTAACTTGAAAATAATGGGTACCACTTGTATTAGACTGGAATAGACTAATCAAGTCTTATGAAAAATATTAATTTGTCTGTGTTGTTAGAGGAAATGAGAGTGTCTAGGGAAAAGCTAGAGTCCCATCACGAAGAAATCTCATGGTAAATAGAGCTTTATTGTGTACCACAAAGAGGGAAGTTGAAGACTGTTTTCTTTTATCATTCAGAGTCATACTGGAAAATGGATGGTAAAAACTTCAAAGTCAAGTGCTTATTGATGTTTTTGCTTATAAAAATAGTACAGGCACTTAACAGCCTTTGTATTATGTACATTCTTTAGCATGAGTGGGTAGCTGTGTTAGTCAGCAGGACAAACTAAATAATAAAGTTACAGATAAATTTTTATAGACAAATCAAAACAAATACCTGGGCTTTCAGAATCACTCAGGATGCCTCTTTACAACAGAAGCAGCCACAGAAGCCTGAGTGGTTCCAAATGTTGTGTCTACAGAATATTACTTATAACAGCAGTGTAGCCAGAGTCCTATTGTGCAACAGTAGATGAAGCTGAAACAACTCTCAATTAATTGTGCACTTATTAAACGCTATGATTTACAAAAAAAAAAAAAGTAGTTCATAGTGGGGTTCATACCTAAGTTTTTGTGCTTCAGCAAAAGCCTGCAAGCATTTCAGTATGGCACATCATTTTTAAGCAGAAAATAAATGTACAGGCCTTCGCAAAGCATGGCTTCATGGGTATGCTACTTTTTCTGATTTGGGGACCTATTCAAACAGCCAGAACTCCACCTCTGTTTCTGTATCTATTCATGGGAGGAAGTTAGGTGATCAGTGACAGGTGAATCAGGGAGCCTGAATAATGCCCTAAGGACGCACCTGGAGTCAGCCAGAAATACAGACATGGAGATGCTGCTGGACTTTAATCTGAGGATTACTGTCCTCAGGTCTGTGATCAACAGGACTGCTCCTGCCCCCAGGCAGCTTATGCACCCCTAAGTCTCCACTTACAGTCTGAAAAAGGAGAGTCAAGACTATACTGTCTGCCTGGCTTACTGGACGCATTGCCTTTTCACCCTTACAGATGGGAGAAAAAAAGATAGTTTGCATATGGAGAATGAACCTAAATTGCCTACAGTTGCATTCTGGGGACAAGAGGAAGGGGTGCAGCCCCTAGAAGCCTGAAAGAATCAGTTTACACCAGAGTGACACAAAAGGGCTGATGTGTCCAAAATGATATAGTACCATAGGCTTTATTTAGGGGTTTTGAATGTATCATTGTTAAGTCCAATTTAATCGATTTTAACAGGAATTGTATTTCAGATTAGAGTCTTCAGGGCAGCCATCATCACGCCTCTTTAATTCTCCTAACCTATACATTTTTACTGCATGGATAAATATGCTTTGAAACTAATACAGTGTCATTGAATCCAATACATCCGTAGTGGAACCAATCCATGCATACTCAAGTCACTAAATTTTTATGGAAATGAATAGATTTCCTTTCAAGGCATAATATTTTCACTTACACCAGTAGCTTTTCATTAAAACCAATGCTTTGTTTTCCAAACCCAGCATATTTCAGTTCAGGCTCATATACATCTTGCTTGAATTTTTTTTCTTTTTCCTTTCTCATAATTAAACCCATTGAACTAAACACGGTATTGGATGTCTAATGAAACCAACACATTTTCATAGGCACTACTTAGAGCGAGTTTAAGCCAATGAATACACTGTGCTTCTCAGCATAATTTAATAAAACGAACACTGTGAAATGGAACATGCTTTCACAGACAACCTGCCTCAGGACTATGCCCCTATATTTTCCCATAAGTTGAGTTTGAGGCCTTAAAGTTTTCTTCTCTTTTGGAGGATTTTGCTGTTCTGTGGTGGCTAGACAGGCTACAAGGAGAATAAGGAGAGGCCGGGGTGAATGGATGAGTGGTGGGTGAATGTGCACTGAGTATTAGAGCATCCTCAGAGGAAAAGAGAGTAGCCAGATGACCAATGTGCTGCAGTGATGCTTGACCAGTTTAGCAGCCCCTTGGGACTCTGCTAACTGACACATTTTAGGAAAGCCGGTAGGTTGTTCTGGATGATGAAGTTGGCTATCACATTGCAGTCCCCCCAGCATTCATCTGTTACTGCTTCACAGAGTTGCACCCAAACCTTGCAGGGTTCAGGTGGTGGCTGTGACCACTTCCGTTACACATTGGGGGAACAGGGAAATTCGGGGGCAAATCCAAAATAACTCAACTTTCATTAAGTTATTCTAGAATTAAGCAGTGTAACTGATCAGTTTGACTCAAGAAGTTGCCACACACTGTAAAGAAATGTACTGTAAAGTGACAGTGATTTGTTTAATACCATGCAGAAACAGATATTTGCCTCACAATTGGATAGAAAATAGCCACCATTTTGTTGTAGATATTTCATTGTTTTGGCAAAGGTCAGATGTCATTTTTATAGCTTTCGATGGTGTTCGGAGGTTTCTGAGTCTACTTAGAAGGGAAAGCCTAGGAAAGGAAGGAGAAGGTCGTATACAGAACTGTGTGCTCTTTAGAAGACAAACTGTCGATGGAGCTGTGGAAATGAGGCCTGTAAGTTTCTAAGAAGCAAAAACTTTGGCATTTTGTGAACAATAGAGGTGTTCATAGCAGTTTCTTCCAAACTGTATGGCACTTTTCAGCTAGGATTGTGTGCAGTTTATGTCAAAACATTTCAGTGAAGAAATACAAATACAGACTAATGTTTGACTTCTTTTGTTGTGTTGAACTGGAGCCAGAGAAAGTATTTATATATAAATCCACTTGTGAAATGCATAACCCTCTCAATGTGACTTATATGTCGGAGGCTTACAGAGAATTCAAGCTGATTGACAGAAAATACTGCTCTTACGGTGTCAGAATGTATTATCATGCTTATATAGAAACACAAAAAATCCCTTTTTTCACCCATGTACGTATTCATTGTCATTATGTTCTGATATACTGGAGATGTTCAGGTACTGAAATACCCAATTTGCTAGGACCTAAAGCTACCACAAAAATATATTAGGCAACCAGATGGATAATTCAGCTTGTTGGTTTAAAAAAGTGTGCATTAAACATTCAGTATCTGAAGCCTGATCTAAAAAATGATTCTGTGGGGTCAAAACTGCCATTCAGTGAAGGAACGAAAAATAAGAACTCAGACAATTAAAGAAAGCTTTCCATGTTTGTGCTACAGTTAGTAAGTTAGTTACTCTTCCTTTTTTTCCTTTCTCCCCCCACTAAGCCCTTGCACATCAAGCAACTGACAGTTAGTACAGTCTGCAAATAGATCATGAGCAGATTACATTCATCTTTATGTATCTGGCACACAGGTGCTACCTGCTTTTGCAGAATAGTTCAGATTAAAGCAAATTAATTTTGTGTAATGTGTCCTATATGAGAATGCCCTGTGTCACTTCAGTTGCTCCCATTGCATCCTTTCTTTTCCCTCATCTCAGAGTCACTCTTTAGACCACCTGCAGTACTCATATTTTCCCTTTGATCTTGTACCACTGTCTTATTCCCCTCCCTTCTGCTTAGATATGGCACCGTTGTTCACCATTTCCAATTTGTTAAACACCACTAGGATCTTGCATTTTAAAGGATTGTTATGTGAATGAAGAGGAGGAAGAGACAGTTGGCCCTTGGTAATTTTAGTATCATGACCATTTTTAACAAGTGGGTGGCCTGCACTGGCACTCAAAAATGTTCTCCCAGTGACAGAGTGGAAAAGTGTGTCAGTTCCTGCGAATGGGCAGCACCTTAAAGAGTAGATAGAAACAAGTGTCACTTCAGAGGAGAAGGAAGTACAGAAAAAGAGCTGCTTGGAGAGGCAACCTTTCGTGCCGCATTGCACGTGCAGCTACACATGGGGGTATGGCACAGGGGAGGAAGGACAAGAGCATCAGTGCTCACGTTGCTGGCCCAGTGGCTGTGGCAAGCAAGAGAGAGACAAGGGAGGAACAAAGCCATAGAAGGGCTTGAGGCGGGGTATGAGATGGGTCAGCTTGACATGACAGTCTTAGAAAGATTTAAACAGATAGCATGGCTGATGATACAACTACAATAGGAGAGGATCCTTGTATTCTTAACTGCATAAAAAGATATCTTACTGACTGAGTGGTTTAGCTGTCATCCGTAACTACATCTGTAGATGTCGGCAACAAAACCTGGCTCGCAGAGTTTCCCCGAAACTTATGTTTCACACAGCGTAGAACTGCTTTTACACCTCCACATCTCTTGTACATCACCATGTGTATTAATTAAATTTCTAAACCAGAGCATCATCTGCTTGATACAGTTTTGCTATCACTTATTTTGATATTGTGGAGCAGAGTTCTGCAATGGCTGCTATGGAGCAGCAGTGGATCAGCTGCTGTAACTCTTTCCACTGTTAACACTTTTGTTAGTAAGTCAATGGGGTAATGAATAACTGAGGAGTTATTTCATTCCACTCAGTGTTTTTATTGTGATGCTGTGCTTGCAGGTATTTTTGCCTCCCACATACATAGATAAGGCTCCCAGTGACATGACAGGACCAATTTTGAGTAGAAAAAACAAAATCCTAAATTTCACATCTTTCCAGGAATTGCTTCTATGTGCTAATGTTTGTAGAGAAGCAGTGATGAAATTCATCTGTGGAGTTCACATTCTCTACCTAGAATACAGAGCAAACTTACTTAGTATGCTGTCCCCTTTCTATGCTGTATCCTATGAACAACATTCAAAGAAAAAGTGCACTCCTCTCACCCATGAAGCATTGGCTTGAGGGACGTAGCACGTAGGAAGCTCTGGGAATTTACATAAAGCATATGGAGGAAGTTAGGCTGGAGACAGTTGCGCAATCTTATAATTAGATCCTTTCCATCAGATGCTGCTGTTACACCAGTCTTTGTCCACTAAAACTCAAAAATCAGAGAAGGAATTATGTATTTTGCCAGAAAGTTTCTTACTCTGCTCCTGGGATGGTGAGGCTACATGAGGTCATATTCACCAGACCAAACAGAAAGCTGCACTCCAATGCTTGAAGAATTCAGCCAAGAACTAAAAGAGAAAAGTGATGAGAAAGTACCTGTTATGCTGAAATTAAAAGTATCCCAGCTCTGAACCCTACACAGGGAGGTGGGGAGATCTTTTTTTGTTCTTCTAAAATGTTTAGATCTCATATTCAGGTCTCAGTCACATTTCCATTGGGTGACTAATTTTCTCTGTATGCAACTAGGGGAAGAAGGGTGAAGAGGGCTTCCAGATTTAAATGAAAGAGTATTACAAAGGAAGCTAATTTACAAACCAGCAAGCTTTATGAGAAGTAGGATAACTAACTGTTCTCACAATAGAAGGAGAAGTGGAAGGACAATAATGACTGTTCACTGACAGTTTGAGAAATGATAAGAGCTACTGGCAGCAGTACATACCTTTCCATTCTCAGCCAATAGAGGTGTTATCTAAAATGAAGTAGAGCAACGATAACTGATAATAATGATTTTTATCATAGCCATGACCGCTATGAACCTGGTCAATGGGATAAAAGCAGGACAAGTGGAAGATGAAACATATAAATAACATGTGTAAAAGCAGGACAGTAAGCAGCACTTCAGAGACTACTGTCTTCCCTCAGTCATGTTCAAAGGTCGTTTTAGAGAGCAGCTTTTTATGTGGGTGGGTTCAAAAACAGCATTCAAAACTCTCCAAACCACCTATTGAGCAGGGACAAGAGGACAGGGGAAAGGCCACCCTGGACAGATTAACCTTTACCTCCTCTGGAGTCTGCTTTCTGGGCCAAGCAGAGCTAGCAAGTAGAAGAGAGAATTTGAAAAAACATTGCTGTATCTAGTGATGCTTTAATGTAAGCGAGACAAAAATATCTTTTCCTTTCAAGCACTGATCTTCTCTCACCTTCAGGCAGACACTCTGGGATCTCCACAGCAGCCTTGTCCGGTTCAGATGGAGCACTACCTTGCAAAATTGGGCCTAGATGCCTCACGGGTGCCTTGGAGCACTCCAAACGAGGAGGGGATGAGCGAGGTGTGACACTGGGCACAGGCATGCCTACAGAGC
Source organism: Buteo buteo (assembly GCF_964188355.1). NCBI lineage: Eukaryota > Metazoa > Chordata > Aves > Accipitriformes > Accipitridae > Buteo > Buteo buteo. Next base: position 40,878,571 of record NC_134172.1, read on the forward strand.
TGGCCTGGCGGGACCAGGAGGAGGGACCTGACCTTAGGTGCAGAGGTGGCTGCACTGAGGGCCCTGACAACCTCTGGTTACACAGAGGGGGAAGGTCATAGTACCCAACCTCAATGAAGGGCTGTGTGGCCTCACACATCATGTGAAGTGGGCATGGGCTCATGTGTCTCTCCTGAATGTGGGCTTGCAGACAAATGAAACAAAACAAAACAACTGTCAAACAAATATTAAGACTCAAGACTGAGCCCTAAATATAGAAGGAACAAGGTAAAGCTAAAATTCTTTATCTGGCATTGCTAGAATCCATACGTACATACTATTTACATAGCTATACTCTATCTGATCAACTCAAATGTAGTCACTCTTGCTACCTCAAAATCTAATTGTGACTTACTAGAGAGTAGATTATCTTTGCAGATGCTAATAGCTACAGAATGGCAGGATTTAGATCAGGGAGTCTGCCTAATCCTTAACTATAGAGGCACAAATTAGTTACTTTGTATCCCAGGAGAATATGGTACGAATGTACAAACAGATAAAACACAAGAAATATTGTTTAGACACATGACACAGCCACTGTGAACATAATTACTAGATTTCTTGCACAGGTTTTTTTGCCGTCACGTCACCTCCCTGCAAAAATGCATGTTGTGTACTGCCATGTTCTGTGGCTCTAATGCAGGTGGCACTTTGATGGGGACATACATGTTCACGCCACTCTGAGAAAATACTGACAACCCTTTGCTTGTTCACTACTATATCATCACTGACACAGTATAAATCAAGCACAGTATAACCACTCTTGTGGGTGCTGTCCCATAATAAAAGTGGGACATTCCTCTGGGAAGGGGAGAGCGGAAGTGAAACATATGTTTGCGGAGGCAGGAGCTGGACCTTAACATTTTAGAAAAACAGTATTTCCACCATGGCTATTTAAAACCCCCTCCCTCCGTTTATGTATTTTTAAGTGCATACTCATGTAAATACATCTGATCATATGGCAAATGTCATACTGTGTGAGGAGAACATATGACGGCTTCGCCTGAGGGAAGAATCAGTCTTTCCACCGTGGCCAGGCTATTCATGGGTTGTCAGGTAATGTCCCACTGGTCAGAGCAGTTGTCCTGTCACACCAAAGTCAATATGCCAGTTATGAAAAGTGTAGTCAACTTACGCACACTGGTATACCTTCATTTGGGAGGATGAAATTCCCATACTTTCTGAGTTATTTGCCGTGTGCAGAATTATACTCACAGTGGAAGGCAACTTCTGATTACAAGGAACTTTTTCGTTAATAATCTTAATTCACCCATCCAGTAATGAGGTACACAAGAAGAGTTAGCTACACATACAGTATTTTCTAAAACTATTTCATGAAAGAAAACGTAAACAAAGTGAATTAACAGAATATATTTTTTTCTAAAGAGTAATTTTCTAATTTCTCCGTTGTGCAGCAGCTGCTGTTGCCATGCTGTCATTGCTGTTGCTATGTATTTTTGAGTGTGCCAAGATGTAATTGGCTACTTCAGCATATATAAACTATTGGTAGAGATGTTTCTATGGAAAAATCACATCTTTTTTCGATTGGTTCATGTTGAAAGTAGATGTGCTTAGCTATCATCTCAATTTAAATTGAGACCAACAGGTTTCAAGTCTCATAATGCAATGAAGCCACATGCTATTCATCATGGTGGAACTGAATTTAGGCAAGAAGTTTTATGTTGACATCATGGTAGAATATGAGTGAGGTTGCATCTCCGCAGTCTCCAAATGTTTCTATAGTCTTTGGCAAACTTTTCAATCCACTGTGAATCGTATTTGCTCTGAATCTGGTTTTGCCTGACATAACTTGCAAGCTACTCAATCAAAACTCATTTTAGACTAGTTATGTATTTTGCTTGAGGACCTTTTATAAAGAATTATTGACTCATGCAATGCAGCTATGTATCTAAAAACCCTCTGAAAGGATTGACTAATACCTATAGAAATGATGCCAAACTCATCAGGTTAGAGATTGGTAGACCTAGACAATTTTGAGTACATGATGGGCTTTTGGGAGAATGAAGGACTCATCATTTCAACTGGGGAAAAGACTTAGCTTATCTGCTCTGGACATACTTGTCATATGACCTTGATCTAAAAAGTAGAGATGTACATCTGGGCTAAGAAGTCACGGGGTCGGTGAAAGTGAGAGACACTATGTAGTAAGTGTTAATTTCAGCTTCATGCCACTAAGTTTTCCTACAGTCAGGATGATGGAATCTGTCTCAAAAACATTATTCATATTTATGCTAATAATTGTTTTGTAACTAAAGTTTACTTAGGTTACATGAAAACCTGCTAGAGCCCAAATATAAATGCAACATAAGGGGAGACCTAATGCAAGGTACGCAAGTACATGACTGCAAACACTATGGGAGTAATTTTTTGAGAACAAGTGACATGTTTTGCAACCTCAATTTCATAATTCTGTCTTACTTAAATACATTCACATTGTAGAAGTTAAAATAAAATTTGGGGGTTTTTGGGCACTCTGAGGTTATAGAAATGTATTTCCAGAGGGAAATCTGCAAGTCCTCCCCTGTAGGAGGTGGCTGAAGTGTTATTTAGATTTAAATGAAATGAGTCTTGATTGAAGGGTTGTTAAGAAGGGACTAAACAGTGTTGGGTTACATCACAGAGAAGATGAATTATCATCTGCTTGGTTCATAAAATGTCTTCAGCTATTACCTATATGAGATGTTCTTTTTCATGTCTCGTACACCTCAGAATCTCCTAATTTATTAGCAAGTCAGACTGTTCTCTCTTATTCCTAAAACTTCTTGTGTTTGGCTACTGGTCTGATTCTTGTTCTACTACATCAAAGACTATTCTTTTTACTGGAACTTCTTTTTTTTTTCCCTTCTTTTTTTTGCTTTTCCTCTGTGTTTGTCAGACCAATTACCCAACTCAGCATTGGCAAGCACAAGCTTAAAGCTTTGGAGATAAATTTTTCTTTCTTTTTAACTCTCTAAGTCATGGGAAGATCATACTGTCTGCCTGAGAAGAATTTCATTTCCCTCATCTATATACTGTAGAGTTGGAAATAAACTGTTTAAAGAAATTATGAGTTATGTTATTTAGTACTGGCTAAATACTGAAATTTACTAAGGATAGCATGTGTCAGTCTCCAGAAAGACAAGCTTTTTTAAAAAGAAGATTTATGTATTTAGGTCACCAACCTGCCATTTTGAATATTTGCTCTTCACTAAAAAATTATTCAGAAGTAATAAAAATGTTATCATAGTGTAAATTTAAAAAAAAAGAGTAAGTTTTTTCAGTGTTGTGAACTGAAATGGTCTTTGAGAACATTACATTTTAATTTAAATTTTTTATTTAAAAGATGTTATGCTGGCATTATGATGAACCCATGAAACATGATTTGTGGAAAAGCTGTGCACGTGCACACACACATACACACAGACACTGTTGCAGGACAGATATGCTTTACCTTCTGGGGCTCCCTAGCACCTTAAGCATAGTCTTAGAAGTGATTGCAAGTCCCTGCAGACTCTATGGATGAGTGCCACAATGACATAATGCCATGCATACATGTGCAATGCCCTTGCAAAGCATTAATTTACCTGCTGCATTCTCCTCCAATCACTTCCAGCTGAAAGCTGGTGAGTGCCATTACTGCTACTGCTTGCAAGCAGGCAACAACTTAATGGAGATGATTCCCTTTAAGAGGTCTCTGCTGAGTTTTTGGTTGTCAGGGAAGATGATAGTCTCATCCCTCTGGTTAGATAAAATTAAGACTCCTTCTGAATATCTCATTATTGATCAAGTGGCACTTGGAGTCAGCTGGTTATATTCCTTTTCTGAGAGGCTAGCCACTCTCCAGAGGAGCTTCTAAGGCTATGAAGAAGCCCTGGCCTGTAAGGGGTTTTCCTGAAGTCCTTTCCTTTGGGTAAATCTCAGGTTTTAATAAAAAATAAAAACTGACTCTAACTGTTGCAGAGAAAAAAATCCTGGCATCTTGAAACAGCAGAAATTAAAAGTGTTGTGAACTGCTTTGGTCACATCAGCAAAGTGTTGACCAAATCTGGATGACAGAGTGCAGCAGTAAGTGAAATCAGAATTTGGCCCTCAGGCTTAACCTTATTTCCTTGACATCCATGGAGCGGGCAGACAGATTAATGGGTGAGAATAGAGATACAGCTATGCCCTTTCCTCTCCCTGCTTGATCTGAAAGGATGTGGGGAGGAACTCTCTTCAGGCCCTGATATGTTTTATATACTAATGTTCTCAGTCTAGCATGGCCCAGAAATGCTTTGTTTCTAGGGACTGCAGGCTAAGCACATCATGGTATCTATACTTCAACTTGCCTAATTGTTTTTTCAGAGAACAGGTCATTTTCAATTGTTATAATTTTCTTAAACTTCTCCCTTTTGAGCAGAAACTCTGCTCACTGTCAATCACAGACCAGTTTTTTTACTGAAAGTTTAATAAGAAATGGTAAAGGCATTTGCAGAAAAAAGAAGTGAAAAATAGATTTTTCTTCGCTAAGGAAATATCATTATAGGCTAAGGGCTCTGCACTGATCCTTGGAGTTAAACGTGCATATTTCTAATTCAAGAGTGTGAATGCTGCTTGGGTACAGGAGTGCATAATTTGCTGTATTCTTGGCCTGTGAATTTTTCTTAAACTGGTACTTTATTATTTGGAGCTAGTCCATTTGTCTAAGTCCCTCTTGTATTCCTTTCAAGCATACCCATGTAGGAAAATAAGCCTTTCTTTATCTTTAAGGCAATGGCTTTTTTGTTTGTTTTGTTTCTAGATCATATCCAAATGAATTAATTGTGACTACTTGATCTTGCTAATTGAACTTCTAATTTATGTGTATTGTTTTGGAGTCAAGTTGTGCTCTTACTGAGGAGAAATATGGAGTTATACAGAGAGAGCACAGGGAAGTATCCTAAAAGAGAAATGCTGAGGTCTAGAGGTTCCCAGTGACTCCCTGCACATTTGCTTCCTACAGCAGAAATTTTACTTGCTGATATGTGAATATATGAGTTGATATCTGAGTCTACCTGCCTCCAGGCAAAAAGAGGTCTCTCTAAACTGTGTCTAAAACTGAAACAGCACTTGTCCAGGGATTTGGACTGGACAGACCTTGTGACAACATCCTCAGTATTAAAGTAAATGTTACAAACAATATTATTTTATGGGTATTACTCCACTCTTAGCTCAGTTATGGAGTGTTCATAGTTGACACTATCCCTCTGTTTGCCATCCCTCCTGTAAACCTCCTCTTTGGCTTGTGTGAGATACAACAGTCCACCAGTTTAAATGGGACTATGCTGGTATTCTTATCAGATAAAAATCAGCCCTGCTGTGTTGATTTGTATTAAAGGGTTTCACACACCTGCAAAGGTAAGAGGGGTTAGCAGTTAGACTGGGATCCACTGGGGCTTCTGGCTTGTGGGATGAGATGAGAAATGCAACTGGGTTTTGGAGCAGTCACTATGGGGTTCAGTATGGCAGAAGGACCATTTACTCCAGTCCTTAAGTATGAGGTAGAGGTACCTTGAGATACCTTGGGAGTTTTAAACTCCTAGTCCCTTTCTTCAACATCACTTGCTGGGCATCAGGAGTTCATCTCTCCTGAGATTAGAACCCTGTGATGAAGATATTTAGAGCTGTGGTGGAGAACAAGAATCACTTCATAGCCCTATATACTCATTATAGTTATATACTCATTCCAGATTTAAAGAATTGGTAAGTAAACACTCCTGACTTCATTGAGTAGACTTAACTGTATCTCCCCTGAGGATAAAGGAAGGACAGGTGGCTTACACTTAATGAGATCTGACTTTATATGCACCAGTTTGTTTCCTCAGTCCATTACTGCAGTGAACGCTGAGAGACATGCAGAGCTATGCTGGATGTGATTTTCACCTACTCTGTCCCAGGCTTTAGGGACCTACTGCCTTAAGTAGTGTAAACTGTACTGAAAGCAGAAAAGTTTCTGGCAGCCACTTTTCAAAATTACTATTTATGCTTTAACCTTCTGTGATCTGCTCACAAACCACTCTCCTTACATGCTACTGTACAGGTAGCCCTCTGAGAGCTAAGTGGTGAGCAGTTGCGCCTGCTCATTAGAGCCCTGTCAGATTAGTTGCGTGGGAGACTCAAGAGAGAGATTTGTTTCACAGGTCTGCTATTGCAAGTCTGTGTACGCAAACCCAGCTCTTATTTCATAGGTTCATTTCTGCAGATGCCAGGGTTAGAATTTTGTTCCCTTGTTTGCTTATAAATTAAAGGTTAGATCCTGGGACCTGGTCCTCTTGAATTCCTTGGCTTTTACCAGTTTAAACAATCCCTCCTATGATCATCACATAGTATTATAGTGATTACACATCAGTCTAGGAAGACTGACACTTTGATGACCCCACCTCAGAAGGTCATGACAAAAGTAAGCACAGCAGGTGTTTCTAAATTGAAGATGACCATTTGGTCAGACCTATTGCTTTAGTTAGTAGCATTGCTCTTTTGGTCTTCCTAAGGGTGTGTATCACTGCAGACCTGAACACTGCAACTCTCATTTTTCCTGCTTTTCAACTTATTATCCTTTCTCATCATTGCATTAAATAGTATAGCTTCAAAGATTAGTGTCATGTGCAATGACTATAACTGTTGTACTAAGCAGTCATTTTTGGGATGTGTAGGGAGTGGATTTTAGCAACAATAATTTCCTTGAAAGTGAGAAATTGCAATCCAGTATAGATTCAGGAAAACATATACTGACAGCAGTACATAGCATGACGCACACAAGACAGAAATAAAGGATGTTGGTTTCTTGTTATGTGCTGTGTATGTTTTTAGTCTCACTTGTTACCTATACAGAGATTGCTGATACAGCAACATTTGTGTATTGTTGTATTACGTTGAGCTTTGCTGGAAATGACTTCCCAGAAGATCAGAGACAGCCATCAGTGCCCTTGAGACAAAGCGACACAACTGGTTTTCGAGTAACTCTAACATGATTTGAGTGGGATAACGGAGCTGTCTTTAACAGTGGGATTTCCCTGCCCACGCTCCAGGGATGGGGAAACCAGACACCTGGAAGGGCTGCACTGGGTAACGAAACTCTTTCCTGGTTGAAGTTCTCTGAGTTCAAGTAACATTCAGGACTGACTGCAGCTCTCTTTCTGCATCTCTGCCTCAGCTACTGCCTCTGTGACAGTATGAGATAACTCAATTAATACAAAAAGATAAGAGTATATTAGAGTCCTGTGAGGAAGGAGTGCCTAGCTTGAGTCCCTAATGCATACAAGGATAATGGTAAGATAAAGCCCCAGTTAATTATATTGAAGAGGCACGAAGAAACTCACAACTAATTGTGCTGTAGTTAAAAGCATTTCTTTTTCTAAATGAACACTTAGTACTGATTGTGTTCCTGTTATTGTATCAGAGGATCAGGATTACAAGGTCTAGGCATCCACTGATATGTAGATACTGTTCTCAAATAAACATCACTTTGGAAAACTGCAGGTGTTTTGTTTGTGCTGTGGATGTTAATGGTAGTAGGGAAGTCTTGGTTTGCTATATTTCTCTGTGAGACACTGTTGCTGTTAGAGGTAGCAGGACCTAGAAGTACTGGACAGCTGCATGACTGCATTAATGCATGTATATACATGTGCTGCTTCTCTTATTTCTTTGCATCCTGTCACATCTCCTCTCAGAGACAAAAGCTGTGCTGAAGAAATGGCCTATGATGGGCAGGACTTCAGTCCTGAGGCAGAGGAGAAGAGAAGCTTTTACGTTGACTCTCATAGAAAGCAAACAAAGCCCATTTACCTGTGGTGGAAGTCGAAAATCCACTGCACTCGCACACAAGCAACCATGTGCATTCCCCATCTCCCCTCCCCAGCACACACACACACATACACACGCACGCATGCATGCACAAACATGCAACGTACTTGTCTGTGGTTGTGCACAGAGAGTTTCTGCAGCTGAGGATTCACCTCATGCAGGGATGGAGTGGAAGGGCAGTTTTGTCCTATCGTGGGATTTCTACAAAAATCCCGTCTGTGTAGGCTGCCCTTGGAGATGTGCTGAATCAGTGCCTTCCTCTATCAGCTTGCCTTATTCCTTCATGTTGCAGTAATCAGGGCAACTGATAAAACCTGTGAAAATGAATTAATTTTCCTGTTAAACTCATCCAATTATACTGAAAGCAAATAATGAGAATATGAGGGAAATACAGCTATCTTAGCCCACGGATCACCCAACATCCTCAGTACAGAAGCATCTAAAAGCTGCCTGCTAAGTTGGTTGATATGCCTTTTATTTAGCTTGATGTTAATTTGCTAAACACTGTTTTGGTGTATGTGATTGTAGAACATAAAAATGCAGTAGGTGGTTTATAGGAGATGAGAGCAAAAGAATACTCTGTGCTATGAGCTCTACATACAATGCATATTCTCCAAAGGGATGAAATTTCCCTCGAGCTAATGGGTAAACTGCAAAGTGAGGTACACTAGCAGCTTTACGGTTCGCTTTAACCTGCTCCTCCTACCCGTGCTTTGTGGTGGGTGTACAACTGTTGCAAGTAGGTGGCACAGCTGTTTGCGTTGACTGGCTCAGTACCTTTGGGATACAGACAACACAGTTAACGTTGCAAGATGAAAATGGCATCTATACTTTAATAAACACATTCTATTTCTTTGTGAGAGAAAAGGGGGAGACAGTGGGGGGAGAAGTTGCCAGCTTGACTATATCTGTATTAGTGGCACTGCTCAAATCACACGGTGGTGGCTAATGCTTGCAAAATCCTGACTAGCATTTGAAAGGGTAACATCAGTTTATTATTGCTGCAGTAGCTGTTAACTTTATGAAGATTTCCTGTGCACCTGCCTGCTACCACATCTTTAACATATATGCATATTTATACAACTTAGGCAACATATGTTTGATGATTTTTGTCATTTATATTTACTACAGTATGGATAGCAATTAAAAAATAACCATGTTCACTGTGATGAATTGGTGAAATTCCTGGAGAAGTAGAAACTACAGGAAGATCTGAAGATACAGAACAAGGTAAAAAGCATGTAAAAATCTAGTTCATCAGTTGGAATATAAGAAACGTAGGCATGTGCACCACTGTGTGTGTATGTACATATAAAAACATAAAAATGACAGGGAAGAATACACTATTTCATTTAGAGGTAGAACAAGATAATACATAGTCTAGGGTGGTATATTTTCCCATTTCATCCACCCTTTACAGATAAATGGTGAGTTATTTTGTAGGGGTGATGAGAGAGGATGACATTTTCTGCAGAGCTGGTGGTATTCTGTTCCCCAATTTTGTGTGTTTTGAATGTAAAATGGATGTAGTTAATTGCAGATACATGTGCAAAAACAAATGGTGTGCTAGGACCTGCGTGATGATACAGTCCCATGTCTGACTCATCCTGGCAGCAGGTCAGACAGTTCTCCTGAGCACCAACTCAGGTGCCAAAACCAGGGAAGGGCTATGGAGAGGAGTTTAGGGAGTGATCCTTAGAGGTAGCTAGTTTAGGGGAAAGCTCAGGCTCAAGTCTGTATTTGGTGTGTCTGAGTTAAAAATAGAGGAAGATCCCAAGGAGAGGGTAAGTTTTGGCTATTAGCCCATCAAATCTGTGTGGGCACATATACACCAGCACCCACACAGTGTATGAAAGTGAGATAAGCACACGTGATTTGTACTCAGAATGTAGGTGCCAGCTTTTTTAGAGATAATTTCTTACCATGTGGCATATTATCATATTCGAGACCTGCTCATCTCTGTAAAAAGACAGAGGATAGTGGGCTCTGCAGAAATGGAGTGAGACAGTGGAAACAGACGTAGTGGAGCTGTGAAAACTGGCATGGGAGTGGAAGGGAACTTGAAAATTTAAGTTAAAGAGAAAAATGGAGAAGACTAAGAAAGCTAGATCTTGTCCTGGAAGTAGTATTTTCCATGTCAGCATGATGATTCACCTAGAATCATTTATTCTACTTCTTAGAAAGATGCTCCAAATTAGCGTCAGGGTGCCTTTGTTACCCTCTTGTGACATGAAACTAACTGCTGCTGTAGTTCCTCACAGAGGGTAGAGCAGCCCCAGGTCCACCCCCCTTTAGTCTCTCTGCCTATGCCCAGAAATGCCCCGACTGACATGACTCTATGCTCCAAGTGACACAACATTACCCCCAGGGGTGCGATTCAAAGTAAACTAAACTGCACAGCAAACAGTTTACCCACTTCAACAAACAGGAACATTTACTCATTTTTTTTCTTACTGTTTCTTACCCCTCTACCAGCAGTTAGTGCATTTGAGGCAGCCGTCTGTGCCACTGGAGCGTTCCCTTATGCAGAGCACTCCTAAAGCAGCTAGCTCTGCTGGCATTCGGACCATTTTATATTAGCAAGGTGGCTCAAACTGGCCTCGGTAGACCACAAGATATGTCACATCACTTGAAACTACATCTCTGGGTGGTTTATCGGCCTGTTTGTCAAGTCAGGTGACAGCATCTTCACACATTGATTTTAATTTGTATTGAATATAAAGCTTTGAGAGTGAGACTTTGTATCAGCTGCTTATTGAAATCCGTGCTACTTCAACTGTTTTCTCCTCCCTCAGTATTTTAGCAATTCTATTAAAGAAAAAAGCCCTAAACAGAATCAGGTTTGCGTTTAAAAAAATTGCCTGTGTGCCTTAGGATTGACAACTCCTAGGCCAGCATTTAGCCCAATGCAATGCAAACCTGCTGATATATTAAACCCCAAACCAGCATTTATAATAGAAATACAGTAAGCCTTTAACTATAACGACACTAGCAGGTGTCACCACAATAAAGATAACAGCCTCCCCATGAACAAATATTAGATTAAAGAGATCAATCAATCTGTATCTTAAATTCTAGGCCCAGCGTGATCTCTACCAGTAAAAAAAAAAATAACTTCTACTTTGTCTGTGCATTGTAACAGGTGAAAGACCTCTTGATTGTTCAATTATTTTTGCAATAACTTGGGAAAATAGGCATCTTTCTTTTTTCTTCTGTTGTGGACTCTTTATGTAAATGATATAGAAAACATTTGTGACCTAAAGACACAAGCACTTATTGATTTTAAACCTTGCAGCAGGCTGTGGCAGTTTTCATGGTGGGCAGGTGATGTGAGTCATGGCTCACTATGCCGTCTCCTCCAGGAATGCCAAAAAAACCCTGTCAAAGTCTGGGGTAACATCAAGTACTCTGTGCTCCTGGGGCTGTGATCAAATTACCTGTGGAAATAGTGCATTCTGCCCTTGTTTTTTTTCTTTCTCCTGTTGCTGCTAGCCTGCTCTGCTACCAACAGCACCTTTTCCTTGAAAACTGTCGAAAGTTGCTACTTTAATTCTTCATGGTTCAGTACGCTGTGCCATTCATTTAAACATGTGAAATAAGTGCATGCTGCCACCGAGTCAGGATGATTCAACCCAGCTCGAGCACAGGCTGCAGACCCACCATTCATTGCAGTAAGTGCCAAAGGTAAGGGAAGTCCAGTCCACTATGCATAACAAAATGCCCCTTCTAGCTCTGCCTTCCTTTTCCTCTTATGATCATCTATGATCATCCATCACCTGTCAAATGCAATGCCTGAGAAAAGCAAGTCCAGCCTATGATCTTCTGCACTGTAGGACCAAGCTTGATCCTTCCATGTTCTCCCATGGAAAGGGACTGTGCATGGTCCCTGACCTTGACGTAGAACGGCAATAACACTGGCCACCATTTCTACTGAGTTACATCACTGCAGGAATTGCACTAAGATTTTGAGATCTGTTTGTAGTAACAGCTTTGAGTCTCAGTTGTGGTATCTGATTCTCCTCTCAAATGCACCTGAGTAAAAAATCAGAGACCCCTTCTTTAGAAAACACAGTGTGTAAGTGTAAGAGATATTGAAACCCAAATCCACTGGTAGTCTTTCATCATGGAACACGTCAAGTATCGAGGGAAACATGCTAGAACAGCTTATCTGCAAGGTCCTAGGTAGGTGCTCTTATCCCAGTGCAGAGCACCTGTTGAGTAATTAAATTTGGCCTGTTTTGAATGAGTTCTGGACTGCATAAGGGCAGGTTTTGTGCAGAGAAGTGTCCACATCAGATAAATACAGAATAACAGTTAAACTTTTACTACATACCCTCTGCTTTATTTTTCAGTAGTGCACACATATGGACGAGATACAGATAAAGCACAGCTTTCTAAGGAAATTAAGTGACTTGATCCTTGCAGCATTTTGTTAGAAATCTTTGAAATCTGATTCATGGAAGCACTGAAACAAGTTGTTTCCTCCAAATGAAACCCAAAGTGGAAGCCTGTCCAACTTCAGAGCCATTGCAGTCATAGCCTCACAAGGAGTGTGTGTGTGAGGAGGAGTCTGCTCAGTAATATATTCAATGACCAGTAAGCATACTTATGTTTTCACCTTTTTTTCCAAACTAAAAAATAAGCTGTGGAATATTTTATATGAAATCAAATATAATATGTGTGACACTCAGGTATCTCCCCTGTAAAAAGACTTCAGGATTAAGTTTTTAATCTTTTAAGTGGACTCAGGCCCTGAGAACTATAAAGGTTTCATAGCAGCCACAATATTTGCATTTGCAAAACAGCTACCCAACTTCCTTCTCTTCATGTTTTTTCATGTCAAACCAACTTTCAGTTCTCTTGAACGATGAGTTCGTATCATATTTAAAAAGTCCCAGAAAGTTTATTTAGTGGAATACCAGTTTCACAATGATGAATGATGACTGCAAGGCATGTCTGTGAAGACCCTGCTCCAATGCCATTACAATATAAGATGAGGATGGGGAAAGCAATTTCAGTGTAACCCCATTACCAGACCATTACAACTGCAGACTAATTGAAGGGAAAGAACATGCAGAGCCCCACCTTTGGTGACACAGTTACAATGCAATATCAATATGTCAAAATAATTTTGATGCCAAGCATCAGATTTTTTGCCATTATTAATAATAGACAGCAATATTTTATACTTCCTTGTGCTCGTAGTCACACTGAACTGGAATGAGACTCCTTGCTGCACACAAACAGACCTGACATTGTATAAGCCTGTGGGCAGAGGTGCAGAGGTCAAAGGCCACTTTATGTGAAAGGATGAGATACTGCAGAGACCTGCAGGCTGCTGCTTCTCTGAGCCTGCATATTGCACTAAATCTTACAATTTTAAAATTTAGATGAGAAAAAAAGTAAGCATAAATAGAATTTATCAGTGTCTTAATGAGAACAGCACAGTGTTGCATCTCAAAATCTCCAACTTGAACCACAAAAGTCTGTAAAATCTGCCTTAGTTTAAAGCTCAGTCCTGTGTGTCCATGTATTTCTGCACTTTGTGTCTTTGCTAAGGAGCATGCTGTCAAGGTAGCTCGTATATCAGGAGAATGACCTGGGCCACCTGCACCATATTTTCAAAGCCATTTACATGCAAAAGAATGCAGATGGTTACCTAAACCCCACTTAATATTTGGCCCATTGAAGCTGAATGAAATATAGCGCAGCAGCTTGTGCTCTGGTGATAGGGCATTGTGAGTACTAGGTGATAATGTATCTACTGGGGTATTGTTATTTTTTAATAGAAAAGTCCATACTTAGTTTCATCATGAAGGTCTAGTCCCTCTACTGTTCTAAACCAAGGTACCTTCAATGATTTCAGAATAATTTTATTACCAATACTATTCTCATATATATTGTTTTCCAAATACTTAACCGCTTTACAATTTGTAAAGACTGTGCAACATGTAATATTTAATGTACATAATCTATACATTTGTTCTTCTGTCTTTTGAAGAAATCCCACTCCAGGAACAACATTGTAAATCTACTGAGCTAGTGGCAAACTCCACTGACTTCCGTAGGGACTTTAACAGAGTTTAATCATACCACTTCTAATAGCCTGCTTCTCACTGACTTAATTTTTCCAACTTGACAGTCTTTTCTTTTAGGTAACAGACTTCTCCATTCTGCTTTGCTTTCATCTGTATTTAATTTGTCTATTTTCCTTACTGAAGAGCATGGAGCAACTGTTTCAAAAGTTTCAAATAATTCAGGTCTTTGAGTTCTCATATAATTTTGGCCATCCTCAGCTGCACCTTTTCAGCTTCTCTAATACCCTTTTCAGTGTTGTACCCGTTATTCCAATAATCTGATAGCTGCTTACGATCCATTCGCACAACTAATAATTTTGTTTGCTTCTTCAACTGCTGATTTAATGCTTTATCTGCCACAACTTTTGGATCATTTTTCTGGATGCTGGAGGGGGTGGGTGGAGGTCTTTTCTGAACACTTTAATCCGAAAACCACCTCTCTTGTCTTTGTGTTGGAAAAAACATTTCAGAAGCTATGACATTTTTCACCACTCCGGCTTGCCTGGAAATTAATGGCAAAACTCTGGTTGCCTTCAAATGATAAAAGCAATGGATGGCAACAGTAAACCCATAGAGTCATAAAGAATGAGAAGGATTATGAAGGTGGGTTTATTAGAGAATGGAATTGTCCCTCTTTTGGTAAGACTTAAAATTCTCCCTGTTGCTTTCTTTATTGAAAAATCAATGCCCTCGTAGCTCCCAAGAAGAGCATCCAGCACAGAGCAATGTGGTGGCTCTGCGTACACTTTCATTCACCCCATTCCAGAAAATGTTTATCTTTTGCTGTAGGCATTAAACATTAATAATATGTTCTTGCAAGGGGTAGAGGTGAATCGACTTTTTCACACACAGAATTGTGTCCTAAAAGTCTGCGTGGTGTCAGCTCTGCTTTTCCTTTCCTAGCTTCAATTTCTTTCTATGCTTTTTTTCATTGCTGTTATTTTCTAGTGCAAGGCAATTTTTTTATTATTTTTTTTTTTAGGTGTTTTTAGTGCCTAAAAATGCCATGGGACTGATAGCTCTGAGACAAAAAAATCTCTTGTCCCTGCAGTAAGGATAACAAAAGTCTCAGCAGTTCAAGCTCCTCATTACTCAGGTTCCTCAAGTTCTTCATATTCCTTCTAGGTATATCAAGGTATCTTAAACATAATTTGGAGGAAGCTACTGGAAGACAAGATGACCTCTGTGTGGTCTCCTGGGGCTTGCAGCTTTTCATCACCCTACAAGACCTTAAACAAAGATATCGGTTAACATTTTTTATGTTTTAGTTTTAGGGAGGGGCATTTTGCTGAAATGAAATTCATTTGAATTTACAGAACTCCCTTTTTAAGTGCCCCAACAGTGTCCCAGCAGTAACTGAAGATCTGGGTTGGACTGGAAGCACTGGAAAACAAAATCTGAAGAAAGCTTGGGGTTTGTACGCTACATAGTTGCTTTAGTGAAATTTAGTAGTTTTTTTCCCTCTTGCTTTTCACATTGTTAAAAATGAAGGTTGTCTTACCCTGCCTACTGGCTTCATTTAGTATATAACACAACAGAAAGAGAAAATGAGTGCATATTTGAAATGGTGGATTGCAGAGGGAAAATGTAATAATCTCTTTTCTATGTCTCAGCCATTTCTCTCCTCCCTGGCTTCCAACAACCATGTTGTTGTGGCAGAATCAAGTGTTTAATAATATTTTTTCCAGATGCAAATATTGAGAAGGAACAAAAATATTTTATCATGAACAGCATCATTACTAATACAGTTCATAATTTTAATTTAGATGGGGATCTGTGGATTCCTGTCAACCTTGAGAGCTTCTGGGCCAAATAGTCAGCAAGCTGCCACTGCCTTTGGCCCAGCTCAGGCCCTAGCTTTGACTGCTGTGGCGCTAAACTGATTTACAATAGCTGGTGATTTGGTCTGCTATTCTTGCTTTGAGTAAACTCGGTCTCTTGGGGCTTGACTTGTGATGCCAGAGAGCTCCCTCAACTGCCACTGACTTCTTGGAAAGCTGAAGTCACTCAGTATTTTGCACAATCCAGTCTCTGGTCCTTGTCCTCTTTATGTCTAACTTGCTTTCTATGTCTATCTCTGCTTTTTAATTAGGCTTTCTTTCACTAACATTCAAGCATTTCTGTCTTACTTGCCAAAGCAATCTGTAGTAGCAACAAACACTCTTTTGAGAACACGTTTTGTAAATTTTTGGATTCCAGTGTATGTATAGTTTAGCATCATTGTTTTCTGTATTTTTTTTATATACATCCATTATATATCTATATCTACTTAAAATTCAATAAAATTTATTCTGAGAAGGAAAGAGCCAGATGCTAAGTTAAACAAAAAAAATAAATCAAATAAAGATTTAATTAGCAGAGGAAAAAATTCAGGGAAAATAACCTTCTGGAAAATAGCAAAATCAGTAGAAGTGTAACAGCATTCTAATATGTTAGTATACTACCATCTTATATTTATATTTCATATATACTTTTATAGCCAGCAACACAAAGCTTGCGTGCTGCAATTAGCATCTTTTCTGTAGTGAATTGTCATGTTCTAGCACTGCTAATGAACATGGAGAAGGTGTACCTGCTGTAAACCATTGCTGAGGAAAAAAAAAAGCCCCTTAGAATTACTACTAGAACATTTTTTTCCTCTCCTTATTTCTCTCTCCCCCCCCCCCCCCTTTATTTATTTATGTCTTTTTTTCTTTTTTCTTTCTTTGGGAAAAGCCTCCGTTATTACCTGCGGTAGGCTCTGAACACTAGCATGCTATTTTGTTGATTGCACTGCCCTCAGACACCGCACATTTGAATCCCATTTGTAGCAGCGATGCCAGTGCTGGGATTCAAAGTCAGAGCCTCTTAGGGTTACAGCCCTGCTGCTGCTTCTGTGTGAGTGGAAGCGCCTGATATCACTGGCATCAGAGACTAGGGCTGATAAAGAGACAAGGTGATCTAAAGAGAGCACACATGGAATTTTCCCCCCCTTTTCATTTTTTCTTACCAGAAAGATAAAGGACATGAGAGTAGGTTGATATTTGACGAATTGGTTTTATTCAGAGGAGTGCTATCATTTTTATGTCCTTTTTGAAAACGCACCCACAGTGTCTGAATTCCCGTTAATGTAAAGTTCAGATAAAGCTGATGAAAAGCAGCTGCCATCTTGATAGTTGCCATGGCAGATGGCATCAGCCTTTATGCTTTTATCAGTATTAGTATCAGAACACACTCTGTGTTCCAAGCTGAGATAAAAATCATTGAAGCTGTACCTGGAATAGGCAGATCAACACTGCAGGTCCCACACAGTTTTGAATCTTTTCAGAACAGTCTGCATAAAAGCTAGAGACAACACATTCTTGTTATTCATTAGTTCAGCAATGCTGATGGTATTTTGTAAACTTCACAGATGAAGCAGCCTTTCTAAAGAGCTGCTGCCTCCTTTCCTCCTTCCCTCCCACCCCCAGGAATGCTCAGGCTTTGAAAAGAAAAACCACACACACGCACAGACACACACAGACACAGACACACACACACGAGAAACACTCTACAGTATGTGGACAATGGACACAACAGTGACATTCCTTCTTGATTAACCTACTGCATTTCTCACTAAACCCCGATCAATATGCTGTGAATAATGGTGTTAAGAATAGGTGCATAGCAAGGGAAATAATGATTACTGCTGGGTTGCGAAGATGCGGTGGGGAAGGGGCTTCTGTGGGTTTGTTACGCCTGTATTGCGAATCTTGCCTGAGAAGTCTCCCCCATTTTACTTGCTGCTGGGTCGCAGTGGCATGTGCGGTGGCATCGCTCTGGAGCCCCATGTTGGCCTGGCAGTCCTGGCACCTCTCCAAGGGCATGCAAGGGTCTGCACAGCCCCTCTTTTTCTGGCTCCTCCTTGTGAGAAGTGCCCCACCAGGAAAAGTGACTTACACACTGTTAAAGCTTCAACGCTAGCACTTTATTGCAGGTTTCAAATTGTATTGACAAATCTCCCCATCCCCTTTCCCCCTCTCCCCCTCCCCAACTCCCCTTATAGCTATGCATATAGTTATTTTTGGTAACATTGTTGCTTGATAAATAGAGGGGTTGTGAGATCTCAAGTTATTATGCAAGTGTTAGCGACACAGGCTGGTAAACCATTTGGCTGTTGCATCGGTGCTGAAATGAATAATAGCAAATGGGAGGAGGGCATGGGAGTTATTTTAAATGACACATATATATTTAAATATAGCCTTAAAATAATGTTAAAGGTTTAGAGCCATTACAGGCTCTTGTGCCAACTTGCAAACTCTTCCAGAATTTATTTTAAAATTTGCTATTCTTTCTCTGATGGTTGACAGGGAGATAAGGAGGACCTTTCTGGGTTACCTCTGCCTGGAACAGGGAGGTGGTGGAAATGAGTCCTCTCTGTCTTTGCACAGGGGCCTCCCATTTTGCCACCAACATCTGAAGTACACCTTTCCTTCAAACTATTTGGTGCAGAAATACGGAATCAGTGTCGTAACTTAAATAGAAATCTCCGTGTGAGTCTGCACAGTCCTACACCTCTGTGCTTAATGAGGTCACTGCCACAAATGGGCTCTTTCGTCTCCAGGTTTGAGAAGTTTTTGTGTTTGTGTTTTGGGGTAGGTCTTGGAAAAAATCTAAGTCCAGTAGGTTCTTTGGATTTCAAATGCCCATGGGATGCAGCTATTCTAATTCAAAAAGTTAGTTGAATTAGTTGAGTGACTACCTAAGTGAGTATTTAAAGCAGAAATGGATAAATGGATTAGGATAAAAGGAGATCTGCCATGGAACAAAGCTTAAGAGTCCTCAAAACAAAGTCTAAAGAACCACTCTTTTTATTTTAAATTTAATTTTAAATTAAAAAATAGTGTTCAGTGACAGGTCTTTACCCTTCACCCAGGACCAAAAGAAGTTAGCTACTATGGAGATGCAGGCTGGAGGAAGCGTAAAATGTTGTCAGGTGTATAATTTACTTGGACAGGGTCCCCACCGTGCTCCTGACTGTGCTTATAAAATGGAAGAGACTTAGCATCTAGGAGCCTGGTCCAAAGCCTTTGAAAGAAGTGGGAGCCTTTACACTGAGTTAAATGAGTTTTCAGGGAGGCTCTGTGAACATGACAAGGAAAAACAAGTGAATGCAACACAATGGAGGTACATCAGATAACAGGGAAATTATTATTATTATTATTATTATTATTATTATTATTATTATTATTAATTACCATAATAGGGACAAGTCACAACACAAAAACTACTGTAGGGTACTTTATCAGCATCACAGCATAGGTGAGTTTCAAGGCAGGAGCTCAAGGGATATGAAGCAAAGACTGTGCAGACTTTGGGGGAAACTCCTCTAAAGCGTAAGGGGCAGCCTGCTAAAAAGCATAAGGGTACTTCCAGGAAACTTCGGTTGAGGAGGAGTGAGGGCTACCATCACTGGCAGTGCCCAGGTGAGAATATATGAGTTGGTGCAGAAGAAGAGATGATCTTTGGGGGATCCATAGCCATGAGGGGCCTTAAAAGTATAATAGTTTGGGTTTGCTGTGGTAGAAAAGGGACAGTCAATGATGGGATGTAGACAGGCAGGAATGCACTTGAATTAAGAGCCGGAAGCAAGTAGTATGTTTCGCCTGGTTTTAAAATGGAGCTAGGGACAAATGGGGCAAATGATCTTGATTCAGATCAAAAAGCAGGAACTGGGAAAGACATGACTGTGTTGCAGCTTGAGCTGTGTAAGCAGCTGTGGGAAGGTATTCAAGCTGAATCTCTAAATCTCACCCGATCATTATTTGGTTAGGATTCACACAACACAATTCCAAGTAACTTGGAATTAAAATGGAAATTACCTTTAAGTCTTCAGACTCCTGTGTTTTTCCTGTTCTGCTTCCTTACGTGCCAAATAGGTAGCCTAAGTCACAAGTGTTAGAGGCTATAGTTTTGGCTCAAGAGGACAAAGTCTGAAAACTATCATACTTGCGAGTTCAGCTACTACAGAGCTAGAAACCGTAGCACTGCCTACACAATTAGTAGTCAGATTTAGTTTAAGAAATACCACCCCAAAGTGACGCTACAAAAAAGCTATATGCTGTCATTAGACGGACTGGCATCATCTTTGCCTTTATAAACTTTCATTACATGTATTTGTCCTGTGCAGTCCTAGGGAGACGGGATGTGTTTCGGGAAGAAAGGAGCAGCACGAGGAGCTGTGCGGCAAGGTGTCCATACTGAGATCTTCCACAGGCATCCTGAATAGCTCCAAACAGGTCACTGAATATCAATTTCTTCATCTGTGAAATAGGGATAATATACACTTTTCATTCTTTTCTTACAGACACTGAGAAATGAATTAACTAATGTTTCAAAAAGCTTCAAGTGCCTTAGCGTGGTGAAAGGGCAAAATTTTCTCAGGGAAAGTTTGGATATCCGTCCTGTATTTCTATGCCTGATTTTCTTCTTAATTTATTTTTTCTAATCTTATTTAAAAAAAAATCCCAAAGATGTTCTTTTCAAAGGAATATCAGAAATTCACCTGTTATTCTGAAATGCTGCACTGTAGTTATGATATGCTGTTGGGATTCACCATACTACAAGTATTTGTATTTCTACTGTATAAATACCAGTAGAAAACAACAAAACAACCTGAATACCTAAAATGGCTGCCACATACCAGTGAGGGACATTTTACATCAGCTGTGACTATTTAAATTCAGCTTCAAGTATAAGATTATACTTTTTAGAATTAGAGCATATATTCAAGAAGATTCCTATATGGCTCTAATGGCTGGGGTTGTATATAAACTGTTCACTGTTACTTTGGTATGAAGCTGATTTTCAAGCAGTGCAAAAATAATTTGGGAAAGGTTTTTTGCTATTGAGTTGTCATCTTAATTTATTTCACTTAATCAAATACTAAAAATCACCATTGGATTTTCAGTCAGCTATTACAATTGCTTTCTGACAATGGGCATGATCTGTGTTGTGTTTTAAAAATGAGACTCAAAACAAGGATCATTTAAAAGTCCTAATTGTACTTGTGATCAAATGAGGCAGCTGTCAAAATCTGTTTATTTTAATAAGTAATGATGTTAACAATATCCCCTTTAAAGTGATAAATTTAGGAGGATTTTATCTTAAATATGTTTTTTTTTTAAAAAAAATCTTTCCCAGACTAAGAGTTTGCCTGTCCCCTTTTATTCTGCTAGGTATTGCTGTGGCCAAGTCATAATCCTGCTTAAGTAAGGGGTTTATTATAACAAACACACCAACACAACCTGAGCTCAAACAGCTCTAGTGGGCACTGCTATAATTTAAGATCATAGCTCAAAAGAAAATGGAAATTTTTTCTTACATTTAAGGGTTCAGTTTACCACTGAAATTGCTTTTCATTTAATTCAAGCAGCAACTGATAGCACAGAACACTTAAACAAAATTAAACAGAAATCTTTCACGTTATGAGAGGCACTTATGTGTGCTTTGTGTCTTTTTTTTTTTTGTTAAATACAGTTTCCCCGAGGAAGAATGGCAGCCCAGATATCGAGCAATTTCTTTGGTTCCCAATAATGTCACTACTCAAAGCTATTCTAGAGGGCTTTTATACAAATAACTTTCTCACCTATTGTATGGCTACATCTTATTCCAACTTTATTTCATGCCTTTTGTTCAGAGTCAGCACCCCCTGCAAAATCCCAAAATGCAAAATAAAAAATAAAATAACAGCTTCAGGTTCAGCAAAATGACATTTTGGGTTGTTGGGGTTTTTTTGTTTGTTTTTTTTTTAAAAGAATTACTTCTTTGCAGTAAAATATTAGCCATAAAACAAGGAAACATTCTGTGAAAACTAAAGAAGCAGATAAACATTTTGAAGCAAGCAATAATTGTTTTAATTTTTCTAAATAGTACAGTTGGCTAAAATAAGCTGACCAGATTTGCGGTCTTAGCATCCTGGAAGATTTTTGTGGGTAGGGCAGCGGGGTTGTTGGGGCACAGCCAAGAAATGAAACAGGTTTTGTGGCCACTGGGCTACCTGCCCACCTTTCCGGTGTCTAATGGTGCAGATGTCAGACACAAAGGAAGTGAACTGGGGCTGGAGCATAGGCTGTCTGGGAGGAAGGGAAGGGGGCTGTGAAAACTGGAACGGCTCAGCACCCGGACAATTTGCAACAGACAACAGGAAGGTCCATTAAAAAAAATGGGACTGGCCTGATGAATCTGGGGCATCTGGTTGCCTTAGGCTAAAAGTACTTTCAGTATTTTTTACTGCCACTATAAAGTAAACAATTGTTTAATTAGTAAAAATAAAAAAGCTACTTACAGGACAAATGAATGAGGGACTTATTTTCTGCTTAAGTAATACTGAATTAAAAATGGTCTCTTGCATTTAGTTAACTTGTAGAAACAAAGAATCATAGTTTCCATAGGGTAGCATAGCTTTTTCTTTTTCCCTTTTTTTTTCTTTTTTTTTTTTTTTTGTCTTAAATACAGAACTGTCGAGCCTCTATTGAATTAATGGAATAAGGACTGGGTG